>NC_042975.1:4302658-4522658 GCF_901001165.1 Salmo trutta | reverse complement strand
GTCCACCAAAATAATACCAAAATATACACTTGCTTTATCGACTTCCAAAAAGCATTTGATTCTATTTGGCATACAGGACTGTTCTACAAAGTTATTGAAAGTGGTGTAGGGGGTAAAACATATGACATAATTAAATCAATGTATACTGGCAATACGTGCAGCATTAAAATTGGTAAGAAAAGGACAGAATTCTTTAACCAGGGGCGGGGCCTTCGTCAGGGTTGCAATCTGAGCCCTGCACTCTTCAATATTTACATTAACGAATTGGCCACTATTCTAGAAAAATCCTCAGCCCCTGGTGTTAGTCTCCACAATTCAGAAGTTAAATGCCTACTCTTCGCAGATGACCTATGCCTGCTGTCACCCACAGCACCTGGCCTACAGCAGAGCCTGGACCTGCTAGAGCAGTACTGCCAGACCTGGGCCCTGGCAGTAAACCCCAAAAAGACTAAAATAATGATTTTCCAGAGAAGATCCAGATCTCAGGGAATTAGACCAAAGTTCTCAATTGGTACAAAATATATAGAGTACTGTACACACTACAATTACTTAGGTTTAAAAATAAGCTCAACTGGACACCTTAATGAGGCAGTGAATGAACTGAGAGAGAAAGCACGCAGGGCATTCTACGCCATTAAAAAGCAAATTCAAATTGAAATACCTATTAAAATTTGGCTAAAACTAATTGAATATGTCATTGAACCAATTGCACTTTATGGCAGCGAGGTGTGGGGTCCACTTGCAAAACAAGATTTCATCAAATGGGACAAACACCCCATTGAAACCCTACATGCAGAGTTCTGTAAGATTCTCCTACGTGTCCAGAGGAAAACTACAAACAATGCATGCAGGGCAGAATTAGGCCAATATCCACTAATAATAAAAACTCAAAAAAGAGCAATTAAGTTTTGGAAACATCTAAAATACAGTGACCCCCTCTCATATCATTACCAAGCCCTGCAATGCCAAGAGCTGAGCAAAGAAAAGAGTCCCCTCATCCAGCTGGTCCTGGGGCTGAGTTCACAAACCTGTTCTACTAACACACTGAAGCCTCAGGACCAGAACATCCAATCAATCAGAATAAACCAAATTACAACACAGTCAAAACAAAACTACATTGCTTATTGGGAAACACAAGCACAAACACAAAGCAAAATGCAGTGCTATCTGGCCCTAAATCGACAGTACACTATGGCTAAATATTTGACCATGGTTACTGATCAAAACCTTAGAAAAACCTTGACAAAGTACAGGCTCAGTGAGCACAGCCTTGCCATTGAGAAGGGTAGACACAGGAAAACCTGGCTCCCTGTAGAGGAAAGGCTGTGCAACCACTGCACAACAGCAGAACCTGAGACGGAGCTGCATTTCCTGACAAAATGTCAAAAATATAAAACAATTAGAGAGTGTCATTTCCCCAAATTTGAAATCCTTATTCAAGGTTTTAAAGACCTCTCTGATGAGGATAGGCTACCCATCCTGTTGGGGGAGGACGCAGAGAGCTGTGGGTTGGCAGCGCACTACATTGCTGCCTGCCATAAGTTGAGGGACAGTGTCTGACAGACCAATAAACCTGCACATGTCCTCAACTGTATGATTATTGTTATTGTTGAATGTATGGTTATATTGACCGTTGGTTATTGTTGTTACTGTTGTCCCGTTGACAATTTTTGATTCTCATTTTTATTTATTTTTATATTGTAAATATCCAAAGTAAGCTTTGGCAATATGTACATTGTTACGTCATGCCAATAAAGCGAATTGAATTGAATTGAATTGAGAGAGAGAGAGAGAGAGTCAGACACAGAGAGAGAGAGAGACACAGAGAGAGAGAGAGACACAGAGAGAGAGAGAGACACAGAGAGAGAGAGAGTCAGACACAGAGAGAGAGAGAGAGTCAGACACAGAGAGAGAGAGAGAGACAGACACAGAGAGAGAGAGAGAGACAGACACAGAGAGAGAGAGAGTCAGACACATAGAGAGAGAGATAAACAAACAACTTTTGGCAAAATTGGAAAAAACTACAAAAATCTAAACAAGAGGAATTAGCGATACAAAATGGTGACATATGGACAACCCATTTCAAAACACTCTACAACACCGTTCAAATTGACACAAACGCAGAACAACGCCAAATCCATGAGAAGTTGAATGGATTAGAAAAAGCTATAAAGGACAATCAAAACCCATTGGACTCCCCAATTACTGACCAGGAGCTCTATAAGAAACTTCAGGCTCTCAAATTTAAAAAAGCCTGCGGACCTGATGGCATCCTAAATGAGATGCTCAAACTCACTAGTGCAAAATTTCAATTGGCTATATTAAAACTGTTTAATTTGATCCTGAGTGTAGGTTATTTCCCTGACATCTGGAATCAAGGACTCATAACCCCAATCTTTAAGAATGGAGACAAATTTGACCCTAACAATTACAGAGGCATTTGTGTGAACAGTAACCTGGGGAAGGTTTTCTGTAGTATCATCAATGTAAGAGTTCTAAACTTCCTTAATAAGCACAATGTCTTGAGTAAAAGCCAAATTGGATTTATACCAAAACATCGCACAACTGATCATATTTACACCTTACACACCCTGATAGATAAACATGTCCACCAAAATAATACCAAAATATACACTTGCTTTATCGACTTCCAAAAAGCATTTGATTCTATTTGGCATAGAGGACTGTTCTACAAAGTCATTTAAAGTGGTGTAGGGGGTAAAACATATGACATAATTAAATCAATGTATACTGGCAATACGTGCAGCATTAAAATTGGTAAGAAAAGAACAGAATTCTTTAACCAGGGGCGGGGGCCTTCGTCAGGGTTGCAATCTGAGCCCTGCACTCTTCAATATTTACATTAACGAATTGGCCACTATTCTAGAAAAATCCTCAGCCCCTGGTGTTAGTCTCCACAATTCAGAAGTTAAATGCCTACTCTTCGCAGATGACCTATGCCTGCTGTCACCCACAGCACCTGGCCTACAGCAGAGCCTGGACCTGCTAGAGCAGTACTGCCAGACCTGGGCCCTGGCAGTAAACCCCAAAAAGACTAAAATAATGATTTTCCAGAGAAGATCCAGATCTCAGGGAATTAGACCAAAGTTCTCAATTGGTACAAAATATATAGAGTACTGTACACACTACAATTACTTAGGTTTAAAAATAAGCTCAACTGGACACCTTAATGAGGCAGTGAATGAACTGAGAGAGAAAGCACGCAGGGCATTCTACGCCATTAAAAAAGCAAATTCAAATTGAAATACATATTAAAATTTGGCTAAAACTAATTGAATATGTCATTGAACCAATTGCACTTTATGGCAGCGAGGTGTGGGGTCCACTTGCAAAACAAGATTTCATCAAATGGGACAAACACCCCATTGAAACCCTACATGCAGAGTTCTGTAAGATTCTCCTACGTGTCCAGAGGAAAACTACAAACAATGCATGCAGGGCAGAATTAGGCCAATATCCACTAATAATAAAAACTTAAAAAAGAGAAACATCTAAAATACAGTGACCCCCTCTCATATCATTACCAAGCCCTGCAATGCCAAGAGCTGAGCAAAGAAAAGAGTCCCCTCATCCAGCTGGTCCTGGGGCTGAGTTCACAAACCTGTTCTACTAACACACTGAAGCCTCAGGACCAGAACATCCAATCAATCAGAATAAACCAAATTACAACACAGTCAAAACAAAACTACATTGCTTATTGGGAAACACAAGCACAAACACAAAGCAAAATGCAGTGCTATCTGGCCCTAAATCGACAGTACACTATGGCTAAATATTTGACCATGGTTACTGATCAAAACCTTAGAAAAACCTTGACAAAGTACAGGCTCAGTGAGCACAGCCTTGCCATTGAGAAGGGTAGACACAGGAAAACCTGGCTCCCTGTAGAGGAAAGGCTGTGCAACCACTGCACAACAGCAGAACCTGAGACGGAGCTGCATTTCCTGACAAAATGTCAAAAATATAAAACAATTAGAGAGTGTCATTTCCCCAAATTTGAAACCCTTATTCAAGGTTTTAAAGACCTCTCTGACGAGGATAGGCTACCCATCCTGTTGGGGGAGGACGCAGAGAGCTGTGGGTTGGCAGCGCACTACATTGCTGCCTGCCATAAGTTGAGGGACAGTGTCTGACAGACCAATAAACCTGCACATGTCCTCAACTGTATGATTATTGTTGAATGTATGGTTATATTGACCTTTGGTTATTGTTGTTACTGTTGTCTCGTTGACAATTTTTGATTCTCATATCTATTTATTTTTATATTGTAAATATCCAAAGTAAGCTTTGGCAATATGTACATTGTTACGTCATGCCAATAAAGCGAATTGAATTGAATTGAGAGACAGACACAGAGAGAGAGAGAGAGACAGACACAGAGAGAGAGAGAGACAGACACAGAGAGAGAGAGAGACAGACACAGAGAGAGAGAGAGAGACAGACACAGGGAGAGAGAGAGACAGACAGAGAGAGAGAGAGACAGACACACAGAGAGAGAGAGAGAGACACAGAGAGAGAGAGAGAGAGAGAGAGAGAGAGTCAGACAGAGAGAGAGAGAGAGAGAGAGAGACACAGAGAGAGAGAGAGAGACACAGAGAGAGAGAGAGAGACACAGAGAGAGAGAGACACAGAGAGAGAGAGAGACAGACACAGACAGAGAGAGAGTCAGACACAGAGAGAGAGAGAGAGTCAGACACAGAGAGAGTCAGACACAGAGAGAGAGAGAGAGAGAGAGAGAGAGAGAGAGAGAGAGAGAGAGAGAGACAGACACAGAGAGAGAGACAGTCAAAGAGGAGTAAAGACAACATCCAGTATTAAAGAACTGGAACAGAACCGGAAGAGAAGCTGCAGATAAGCCATAAGTGTGTGTGTGCATGCGTGCATGGATGTTGTGTGTGTGTGCATGGTGTGTGTGTGTGTGTGTCAGTGTAAATTGTTCTACTCACATCACTAGGGCTGAGGTTGCCCAGCTCTCCTTCCTGTTCAGAGTCTCTGCTGGACTCGCTGCCCCCGCGGTGTGATGATGGAACCCCTGCCTGGCCGATAGGACTGACCCAGATCTCCACCCTGGCCCCCTCTTCCCCCCGTCCTCCTCCTCGAACCCCCGGGCCCCTGGACCCCCCCTCCAACTCCTGCTTCCTCCTCCACTCCATCTGGTCCGCCTGGGGGGGGAGAGAAAGGTCAAGGGGTCAGGGGTAAAAGGGGCAGGTGAGAATCCCTGCTTCACAACATAGTCCTGTTATAAAGGATTGGTGTTAGGTTGTGTTTGGTCAATGAATACATTAGCTGGGTTATGATTGGAGGTGTGTGTGTCTTTTATGTGTGTGTGTGTGTGTCTGACCTTGCGTTTGGCCTCTTCAAACAGACTCATGAGACTCTCCTTGGCAGTGAGGATGGGGTTGGAGGCAGCCAGGCTACGCATGTAGTAATACACTGCATCCAACTTCCTCTTCTAGAGAGAGTGAGAGTGAGAGAGGGGAATGGAGCGGGAGAGAAGGGGGAAGGGGAGAGAGAGGGGGAGAGAGAAAAAGAGAGGGGGAGAGAGAGGGGGGAAAGGAGAGGGAGAGGGGGGGAAAGGAGAGGGAGAGAGAGAGGGTGAAGGAGAGAGAAAGATTGAGAAAAATGTGATATTTCTCTCTCAAAATCTTGGCTATACTGGCCACACAGAAAAGTACAGTTCTCTCCCTTTATCCCTCCCTTTATCCCTCCCTCCCTCCCTCCTCTCACCGTGTAAACAGCCAGCAGGGCCAGCTGGTTGTAAGGTCGTCCGTTCTTAGGAGCAATCTGCTGGGCCTTTAGATACCAGCTAGACGGGAGGAGGAAGAGGAGCACATTTACTCTGTGTCTGAGTCTCCTTTGACAAGAGAGACCTAAAGGAGTATTATTTCATAACACATCTTTACAACACCAGTTTCTCCCATTACGATTTGTCAACGGACAGGAACACGGATAAGACACTTTCCCTGGTAGCCAAGGTACAGTACCTGCGGGCCTTGCCGTAGTTCGCCGAGTCGCTGGCTTGCTCTCGGTAACGGGCGATGTCCCCCTGACAGATCAAACACCGCTGGGAACTGATCAGAGCATACTTCACCTGGGACAACACACATTACACACCGGTAAATACACATAGGACCCTAGAAAATCATCACCGCGGAGAACGAGGACGGAATCAACGGAATCCAGACATTAAAACGGAATTCAACAAAATTCTAATAATTATTGTAGGGCAGGGGACTTGACATTCACTTTTTTTTTTAACCACGTGGCCATTGGCCAAGTAGGACAGATTGTTTTACTTGTCCGAAAGCTGAAGATACTTGTCGTCGTCGTCCCCAAGCACAAAAAAAGGTCTGTAACACCATGGACAAAAGGGAATAGCTGTGGGAAGTAGTGATGAAAAATGGTAACAAAATTGGGGCATTTGTTTTGGGGCACTGGGCATTTACTAATCCTGTATTGGCGTAATGATATGGCAGTCTGTAGCGCGGGCAAAATAAATGTATCTGCTACGGAAGGGACGAGAGTAATCGTGACATTGACAAAAAAATATATTTAGGGAGACAAATCTTTTCAAATAGCCTGTTGCATTCTGGTGGCGCAGTGGAACGAAAGAGATGATGTGT
The DNA here is from genome assembly GCF_901001165.1 of Salmo trutta. NCBI lineage: Eukaryota > Metazoa > Chordata > Actinopteri > Salmoniformes > Salmonidae > Salmo > Salmo trutta. Next base: position 4,516,014 of record NC_042975.1, on the reverse strand, counting down.
AGGTAGCCAAGGCCTATCTGGCTATCTGTGTGTCAACGAGCCTCGCTGTGCTCTTGTGATGGGTTGTACATCATCATGGGCTTCAGAGCTGCTGCGGTCAGACCTGAATCACTATGAATGATCTTCCTCTCCCACTTCCTCTCTCATCAGGAAATAGATCTAGTCCAACTACGCATCATTTCCTTCGTAAGCTTTCCTCTGTTTTTTTTGTTGTTGTTGTGACTCCTCATTAGATTATTCCATCTTGATTTTATTTTTCCCACCTTTATTTAACCAGGTAGGCTAGTTGAGAACAAGTATTGTTTTCTCAATTTCACTTCTTGTGGCCTTAAAATATTTGTAATTCAAAATAAGTCTGTGATTAAGAATAGCATAGACTCCGACTTCCATAAATATTCCCATTTAAAAGCTGCACCTTTAGGACATTAAACACGTTATTGTAGTAGTTTTAGTAGGATTAGCCTTTTGGTTGTTTGGTTCGGAATGGCAAAGGTATTTTTTATTTTTTATCCGACCTCTCATGCATCATTTCTGTCTTATAAATACATTTACATTTACGTCATTTAGCAGACACTCTTATCCAGAGCGACTTACAAATTGGTGCATTCACCTTATGATATCCAGTGGAACAACCACTTTACAATAGTGCATCTAATTCTTTTTGGGGGGGGGGGTTAGAAGGATTACTATATCCTATCCCAGGTATTCCTTAAAGAGGTGGGGTTTCAGGTGTCTCCGGAAGGTGGTGATTGACTCCGCTGTCCTGGCGTCGTGAGGGAGCTTGTTCCACCATTGGGGTGCCAAAGCAGCGAACAGTTTTGACTGGGCTGAGCGGGAACTGTGCTTCTGCAGAGGTAGGGAGGCGAGCAGGCCAGAGGTGGATGAACGCAGTGCCCTTGTTTGGGTGTAGGGCCTGATCAGAGCCTGAAGGTACGGAGGTGCCGTTCCCCTCATGCTGTAAAGGTTTGTTCAGAATTTTCATTCGATTTTTTTATTTTTATATCTTGTTATTGTTTGTTCTACATCTCTCATTTATACCTTAGACCTCATGTTTTTTAGGGGGGTTGGTTATTCAAAAACAACTTTAAACTTTTCTGAGAAATGTAGCAGTGTCTTACTACGCCAAGTCATTCTCCTATCAACTGAAGAGGAGAAAATGACATGTGGGCTTCTATAACACACCGGAGATCGATCGGTCGGAGGGACAGACAGGCTTCTATAACACACCGGAGATCGATCGATCGATCGGTCGGAGGGACAGACAGGCTTCTATAACACGTACACACCGGAGATCGATCGATCGATCGGTCGGAGGGACAGACAGGCTTCTATAACACACCGGAGATCGATCGGTCGGTCGGTCGGAGGGACAGACAGGCTTCTATAACACACCGGAGATCGATCGGTCGGAGGGACAGACAGGCTTCTATAACACACCGGAGATCGATCGATCGATCGGTCGGAGGGACAGACAGGCTTCTATAACACACCGGAGATCGATCGATCGGTCGGAGGGACAGACAGGCTTCTATAACACACCGGAGATCGATCGGTCGGTCGGAGGGACAGACAGGCTTCTATAACACACCGGAGATCGATCGATCGGTCGGAGGGACAGACAGGCTTCTATAACACACCGGAGATCGATCGGTCGGAGGGACAGACAGGCTTCTATAACACACCGGAGATCGATCGGTCGGTCGGAGGGACAGACAGGCTTCTATAACACGTACACACCGGAGATCGATCGGTCGATCGGAGGGACAGACAGGCTTCTATAACACGTACACACCGGAGATCGATCGATCGGTCAGAGGGACAGACAGGCTTCTATAACACACCGGAGATCGATCGATCGGTCGGAGGGACAGACAGGCTTCTATAACACGTACACACCGGAGATCGATCGATCGGTCGGTCGGAGGGACAGACAGGCTTCTATAACACGTACACACCGGAGATCGATCGGTCGGTCGGAGGGACAGACAGGCTTCTATAACACGTACACACCGGAGATCGATCGGTCGGTCGGAGGGACAGACAGGCTTCTATAACACACCGGAGATCGATCGATCGGTCGGAGGGACAGACAGGCTTCTATAACACGTACACACCGGAGATCGATCGATCGGTCGGAGGGACAGACAGGCTTCTATAACACGTACACACCGGAGATCGATCGATCGGTCGGTCGGAGGGACAGACAGGCTTCTATAACACACCGGAGATCGATCGGTCGGTCGGAGGGACAGACAGGCTTCTATAACACACCGGAGATCGATCGATCGGTCGGTCGGAGGGACAGACAGGCTTCTATAACACACCGGAGATCGATCGATCGATCGGTCGGAGGGACAGACAGGCTTCTATAACACACCGGAGATCGATCGATCGATCGGAGGGACAGACAGGCTTCTATAACACACCGGAGATCGATCGGTCGGTCGGAGGGACAGACAGGCTTCTATAACACGTACACACCGGAGATCGATCGATCGATCGGTCGGAGGGACAGACAGACAGAGAGACAGAGAAAGATAATGTATGACTGGATATTTTGCACTGCTTTGGTGAGACTCTTAATTCTGTCTACATTGTTCTCTCGTTTTATGTAAACATAACATTTTTATTGGAATAGGCTATAGCAAATAGGAATATAGGCAATTTAGTCAGAATGTTAACCATGCACTGATACAATTCGGATCACAGTGATAGTTTGACAGGGATTTTTTATTTTTAAACTTGTCCATTTGGACAACTGAAATGTATAATGTGGTTGTCGAGTCTGTAGGGAAAAAAACTCAAATGAATAAAACTATTTATACAATTTGCCCGAGTTTATCATAAAACAATGAACAGAATGCATCAGTAATTCGACTTTTCCTGCAACTCTCTGTAGAGGCAACTAGAACGCCCCTGTCTGCTGTGTGTGGTGTGTGCAGACCACTGTCTAGCCATTAGCAACTAGAACGCCCCGTCTGCTGTGTGTGGTGTGTGCAGACCACTGTCTAACCATTAGCAACGAGAACGCCCCTGTCTGCTGTGTGTGGTGTGGTACTACTTCGTGTAGCCGTTAGCGATGATGCTAATATGCTAAGTAGACTGAAAGGCTTTTCCCAAAAAACATCAATTAAACGTTGTGAACTACCACAGTAGCCTATGTTTACCTGGCAGAATGATATCGTGATTATTTTCATCAATCCAGTTACATCAATCCAAACTCTACCATCACGTGTGCTACAAAAACACACCTAAACACTCAAATTAAAGGGTAACTACACCCAAAAATAAAAATGTATTATATTTTTCACAGACCTTAAAAAGTGGTCTCCTGATGTGGTTTAAGCATCACTGTGGACTTAGAAACAACGAAATCGGATGTTCTATTTATTATTATTTTTTAAGTGTGATTGTAAACAAAACTGAGAAAACGGAATTTGGGAAAATACTAAACTGATTTTATAGGGCCCTATACACACATCACGTGTACACACACACACACACACACACACACACACACACACACACACACACACACACGTCGTGTTGTTACCGTCTTGCGTAGTGGACGTGCTCGGATGGCCATGCCGTCCATGTAATCCTCCAGTTTAAATTGAAACACCGTCTGAAGCTTCTGCAGCAGTGCATCAAAGAATACCGTCCCCTGGGAAACAAACACAGTGCACCAAAATGATTAGCTCTATGAAGAAACACTAAGGCTGTTTGAAAATAGTTGCATGATGTGTGTGTGTGTGTGTGTGTGTGTGTGTGTGTGTGTGTGTACCAGGCCTTGAATTTCCCAGCAGAATCGACGGCCCTTGTGCGGCTGGCTGTAAGCCCCCCAGCCTATGTCAATCTACTATGTCAATCACCAGCCTATGTCAATCTACTATGTCAATCACCAGCCTATGTCAATCTACTATGTCAATCACCAGCCTATGTCAATCTACTATCCCCCATAGCAGAAACCTTGTCTATTGGTCAGCTTGTTGTTCTGTACAAAAAAAGTATATTCTAAACAGACTCTGGGACAGTTGTGGGACCAGGACCATTGTACATCGTTCATTTTTAAAGCAATGGGGCTGATTCAACTGATCAGAACGTTTAGCTTAAAAATGTTGCTAAACTATTATTTATTCACATTATAACAGCAGGAAACGCACACACGGCCTTAGGCTGTACGCGCAAACGTTCCAAAATGCAATTAGCAGGAAAACACCGTTCTCAAAAGCTTACCGCACATGTGAGCAGTTTCATGTGACAGATATGAAAATATCAGTTTTGAAAGAGTGGAGATCTAAAGATGCAACAACTAGCACGAGTTGCTAATATGACTATTGATGTAACAACTAGCATGGGTTGCTAATATGACTATTGATGCAACAACTAGCACGGGTTGCTAATATGACTATTGATGTAACAACTAGCATGGGTTGCTAATATGACTATTGATGTAACAACTAGCACGGGTTGCTAATATGACTATTGATGTAACAACTAGCATGCATTACATTTACATTTAAGTCATTTAGCAGACGCTCTTATCCAGAGCGACTTACAAATTGGTGCATTCACCTTATGATATCCAGTGGAACAACCACTTTACAATAGTGCATCTAAATCTTGGGTTGCTAATATGACTATTGATGCAACAACTAGCACGGGTTGCTAATATGACTATTGATGCAACAACTAGCACGGGTTGCTAATATGACTATTGATGTAACAACTAGCATAGGTTGCTAATATGACTATTGATGCAACAACTAGCACGGGTTGCTAATATGACTATTGATACAACAACTAGCACGGGTTGCTAATATGACTATTGTGCTTTTGGCTAACGGACAACGAAATAAAGTTGTTAGAACATGTGATAAACGCTGGTTTTAATGGCAAATGAGGAAGTGTTTACAAAAATAATTCCGTCAACATTTCTATGGTCAGATTTTTTGGCTAGGCAAGGTAAGACATGATTCATAAAATGACAAAACATCCAGGTTTTAAACAATTACGTTTATGGCTAAACAAACTGAACAAAAATATAAAAAGGTCCCTGCCCAGTCATGTGAAATCCATAGATTAGGGTCTAATGAATTTATTTCAATTGATTGATTTCCTTCTATGAACTAACTCAATAAAATCTTTGAAATTGTTGCATGTTGTGTTTATATTTCTGTTTAGTATAATTTCAAAATTTGTAAGTCGCTCTGGATAAGAGCGTCTGCTAAATGACGTAAATGTAAATGTAAAATGCTGAATGCCTCCACTCAGATTGCAAGGTGGGTGATATCGCAGTGCATAACAGACACTGGGCGTTCTCTGAACGAACCGTGCTTAGATTATGTCCACAGAATCAAACCTTTTTTATTTTACTTTTTTTTTAAAAACTAGGCGAGTCAGTTAAGAACAAATTCTTATTTACAATGATGGCCTAGGAACAGTGAGTTAAATGCCTTGTTCAGGGGGCAGAACGACAGATTTTTACTAGTCCAACGCTCTAACCACTAGGCTACCTGCCACCCCTACGCTCTAATCACTAGGCTACGCTGCCGTCCCTACACTCTAACCACTAGGCTACCTACCCCCCTACACTCTAACCACTAGGCTACCTACCCCCCTACACTCTAACCACTAGGCTACCTGCCGCCCCTACGCTCTAACCACTAGGCTACCTGCCGCCCCTACACTCTAACCACTAGACTACCTAAAGCCCCTACACTCTAACCACTAGGCTACCTACCCCCCTACACTCTAACCACTAGGCTACCTGCCGCCCCTACACTCTAACCACTAGGCTACCTGCCCCCACTACACTCTAACCACTAGGCTACCTGCCCCCCCTACACTCTAACCACTAGGCTACCTGCCGCCCCTACGCTCTAACCACTAGGCTACGCTGCCACCCCTACACCCTAACCACTAGGCTACCTGCCGCCCCAACACTCTAACCACTAGGCTACGCTGCCACCCCTACACCCTAACCACTAGGCTACCTGCCGCCCCAACACTCTAACCACTAGGCTACGCTGCTGCCCCTACACTCTAACCACTAGGCTACCTGCCGCCCAACATTAGACGTTATTGTTAATTATAATACATTATATTTGTCAAACATGACTGCCATTTAGACTAATATAAGTCGCTCTGGATAAGAGCGTCTGCTAAATGACTTAAATGTAAATATATATATATATATATATATGTCATTTAAAAGTCTCATTAAAGTTTGGCTACATTTTCTGGTGCCTCCCAGCATGTGTGTGGACATGAGAGGCTGTAGCCAATATGCATAGTCCATCACCTACTAGACTTGGACCGACCTTCTGCCATACCGGGATATTCAGTAATAACAGCACTGAACACAAGGGGCACTGTTTTCAAACCCCACTGATACTATGTAAATAAAAATAAAAAATGTAAATACATGTAATCTGAAGGTTAGCAATGCTAACAAGTACATGTCAAATCCCATAAATAATGCTAACGAACATTTTACACAGTCTCATAGCTGCACGCACAAAACAAAATGCTAGTCCCAGTTAGCTGCACAAAACAAAACGCTAGTCCCAGTTAGCTGCACAAAACAAAATGCTAGTCCCAGTTTGCTGCACGCACAAAACAAAATGCTAGTCCCAGTTTGCTGCACGCACAAAACAAAATGCTAGTCCCAGTTAGCTGCACAAAACAAAATGCTAGTCCCAGTTAGCTGCACAAAACAAAACGCTAGTCCCAGTTAGCTGCACAAAACAAAACGCTAGTCCCCGTTAGCTGCACAAAACAAAACGCTAGTCCCCGTTAGCTGCACAAAACAAAACGCTAGTCCCAGTTAGCTGCACAAAACAAAATGCTAGTCCCAGTTAGCTGCACAAAACAAAATGCTAGTCCCAGTTAGCTGCACAAAACAAAATGCTAGTCCCAGTTAGCTGCACAAAACAAAATGCTAGTCCCAGTTAGCTGCACAAAACAAAATGCTAGTCCCAGTTAGCTGCACAAAACAAAACGCTAGTCCCAGTTAGCTGCACAAAAAAAAATGCTAGTCCCAGTTAGCTGCACAAAACAAAACAAATATTAGACAGCAAGGCTTTTGATCCTGGAGGGGATTCTCTGCTGTTATCATGCGAATGCTTGATTTTGGAAGGAGCTAACCACTTAGCTAGGTTAGCAAATCAAATGCACAACTGAAGCGCATTTAGCACATTCTAGACAGGTAACTTAATAGTTAGAAGATGTCTAGCTGGCAAACATTGAATTGTGAATTCCCTACTGTAGCTAGATCACCTGGAGCATACTGGACAATAGAGAGGGACTCACAAGGCCCAGGTCGTTGTGTGTAAACAAACACCATGTGACTGGGGACCACCAGGAAGCTTCATAATGAAACATGTGACATGAATAAAATCATCTTCTTATCTCCTAACGAATTGCACAAGTTGACAGCAGGTATTTAAGTAGCTTCAAATATAGACATTTATTTAAAAACGTTAAAGGAATAGTTTCAACGGTATTGACGGTATTGAAAAACAATCACGTGGCTTTTTCCAGTTACCCCGGTATAAAGGCCCAAGCCTATCACCTAAACGTTCACATGCAGGATAATTATTTATGGACAGTACATTCACTTTTTTTTTTTTTTTTTTTTTACAATTTCTAGTAGTTTAAAAAAAAAAATTCTAATCAATTTAAAATGGGCTATTTTGGTTAAGGGCCTTAATGCCCTGGCAGATTGGGCTCATCTTGAAGGCCAAATTCCATAGCTGGTGCGTACGTTACATGGCATATGTTCAGTGCGTCTACCTCGTCCAGCAGAGTGAGCAGCATGGGGGTGATGTGCAGGGCTGAGTCTCCGCTGGGGTCTTTGAGGAGCTGTCTGAAGTGCTCTATAACCTGGTAGAACACGTTCTTCCATAGAGCCTGGTCCAGGTTCTGACTGTCACTGAACTCTATGTCTGTTAGGATCACCCGCTCATATAGGGTCAACAGGTCAGCTCTGGAGGGTAGGGGTGAAAAGGAGACAAGACAGAAAGGAGCTTAGTCAGTTTTCAGACAAGTTGCAGCCCCCAGCATCAGCATATTACCAAGTTGGAGCTCCCACCCTCAATCCATCCTACCCTGTCCCTCCAATCTACCCTGTCCATCTCCTTCCTCCTTCCCTCCCTCCATCCTACCCTGTCCCTCCATCCATCCATCCTACCCTGTCCCTCCCTCCATCCATCATACCCTGTCCCTCCCTCCCTCCCTCCCTCCATCCTACCCTGTCCCTCCATCCTACCCTGTCCATCTCCTCCCTCCATCCATCATACCCCGTCCCTCCCTCCCTCCATCCTACCCTGTCCCTCCATCCTACCCTGTCCCTCCATCCTACCCTGTCCCTCTCCTCCCTCCCTCCATCCATCCATCCTACCCTGTCAATCTCCTCCCTCCCTCCATCCTACCCTGTCCCTCTCCTCCCCCCCACCCTCCCTCCATGCTACCGTGTCCCTCTTCCCTCCATTCTACCCTGTCCCTCTCCTCCTTCCCTCCCTCCATCCTACCCTGTCCCTCTCCTCCCCCCATCCTACCCGGTCTCTTCCTTCCATTCGACCCTGTCCCTCTCCTCCCTCCCACCCTCCCTCTATCCTACCCTGTCCCTCTCCCCACCATCTTACCTGAGTTGAGCCATGCGGTCCAGTCCGTCAGGACTAAGTCTGTCTCTAGATAGGAGGTTGCTGAGTTGTAACTCCTGGCTCTCTGCAGCCCTCAGCTGTCTCCCCAGCTCTGCCCTGGCCTGCTGCTCCACTTCCTCTGGTGTCAGACCTGCTCCAGCCCCGGTCTGGTACCCCTGGCCCCTGTACTCCCCATAAAACTGGGCTGGGTAAATGCCGTTGGAGGAGGGCATCTGGTAGGGGGTGGTAGACATAGTGTGGTAGGGGTATGGGTAACGTGCATTGGGGTTGGCATTGTAAGGGTAAGGGTTGTCAGAGTTCTGGTACTTGTAGAAGGCCTGGGCCATGGCTGCGGCCTCCTGCTGGGGGTAGAAGTGCTCCCCCTGGCGGACCGGGGGACTCCCTGCAGCCTCGTCGTCCGTATCCAGGAAGTGCAGCGCTCCGTAACCGCCGCCCGTCTGCAGGTACATGGGCTGCTGCTGCAGGAGAGAGGCATGCTGGGAGAGCCGGAGAGCGGGTTTCTGGTCGGGATTGTTGGGATCCCAGAGTCGCCTTGTTCCTCCGCCCCTTCCTCCTCCTCTCCCTAGTCCCGCCTCTTTTCCTCCTCGAATCCCACCAAATAGGAGCCTTGGCCCGGGCTCCGTCGGCGAATTGGAGAGGTCAGTGTGGGCGGGGAGGATGAGAATGCCCCTCTCCTTACCACGAGGCACAGTGCCCTGCCTGCGGCGCCCTTGGGGGTCATCGCTGAGGCCTGAGGTGGCGTGGGAGGTGCCTGGCTGTCTGTCGCTCTGAGATACTTTCAGGAGCCCTCCTCTTCCTCCTCCGTGTCCTCTTCCCCCTCTCCCTCTGCTCTCCTCCTCCCCTCTCCTCCACGCGGGGCTCAAGTACTCCTCTCCTCCATCTCTCCTCCTCTCCTCCAGTGAGTCTGTTGAGGAGTCTCTAGTGTTTCTCCTCCTGTTCGGTAGCTGACCTCCTCCTCCCTCTCCTCTGTCTCTCTCCCTGTGCCCCAGGCGGTCTCGTCGGACCCTGTCCTCCCTCCGATCCCCTCCCTGTCCCAGTCCGTCCAGGCTGGTGCCACTGCTGGCAGAACTGGTGCTGTAGGTACGGTTCATGGGTCTTCTGATGTTTGACTTGGAGTAGCGCTTAGAGGACGACGATGGGTGGTGGTGGTTGTTAGGGTTAGCTCTGCATCTCTCACTCCTCTCTCTGTTTCTCTGTATCTCTCCATCCCCGTCTTTCTCTCCATTCCTCTCTCTGTCTATATCTGGAGGTAGAGGTTGGGGTCTGTTGTTGCCTCTCTGGTTGTCTCTCTCAGTCTCTCTATCCCTCCGTTTTTCTCTTCCCTTTGCTGGCTGTGTATCTGCAGGACGGTTCGCTTCCCTCTCTCCGTCTTCTTCCGATGCTCTCCTGTCTCTATCTTTCTCGGTCATCCCTCGCTCACCCTCCCCCCCCTCTCCTCCTCCTCCTCTTCTCCTGGAGTCCTGATTCTCCCCTTTCTCCCCTCCTCCTCTGTTCCTGCGGTTTCCCCTCTCTCGCTTATTCTCCTCCTCAGTCTTCTCGCATCCTTCATTTCCTACTCGTCCCCTGCCTCCACCTCCAGCTCTGCTCCTCCTGCCCTCACCGCTAGCCTTCCTCCTCCTGCCTACTCCTTCCTCACCCTCTCCTCTCTTCCCCTCCTCTTCTCTCTCAGGTGGGGTAGTCACACAGAGTTTCTGTATCTTCCCAGTCAGGTTCTCTACTCCATGGTCTGAGACGGCTGCTTTCCCTGTTTCTCTCCTCCCCTGCCTTCTGCCTGTCTCTTCACCCCCTCTGCCACCTTTCCCTTTCTCCTCTCCGGTCTCTCTCCATACGACTGGTTCCATCCTGGCTTGGGTTTCCTCTCTAACAGGATCAGGGGGACCAGGGGTAGGGGCAGGTTTCTCTGTCTCTCTTCCCTCTTCCCCCTGGGTGGTAGTGGTGCTCCTCCGACCCCCAGGCTGGTAGATCTCCCGGTCCGGTTTACGGGTCTTTCTGGTGGGCTTGGGAGAGTCAGGGGAACCCCCTGCTGGCTCTCCACCCCTCTGGTCCTTCTCTCTACCTCCACCCCTCTGGTCCTTCTCTCTACCTCCACCCCTCTGGTCCTTCTCTCTACCTCCACCCCTCTGGTCCTTCTCTCTACCTCCACCCCTCTGGTCCTTCTCTCTACCTCCACCCCTCTGGTCCTTCTCTCTCCCTCCACCCCTCTGGTTTTTCCCTCTCACTTCATCCCTCTGTCTGGAGTTCTGTGGTCGGTTAGCTGAGCCTGACGGTCCCTTTGCACTACTGCTACTACTGTTGTTGTTGTTGTTGTCTGCTCTGGTGGTGTGGTGGTCACCTCTTTGAGTCCTCTGTTGTGCAGGTGCTCGAGAGCATCCACCCCGGTTTGAAGTAAAACCTCCTCCACATTTCTCTCCTCCTCCTTTCCCCATCCCTCCATCTATACATCCAAGTTCAGTTGAAACCGTCTCAGTGGCGGCCATCTTGTGTCCTTCTTCCTCCTCCTGCGGCAGTGACATCACCAACTCTACCTCAGGGTCAGAGGTCATGGCTAACGGATCTCCAGGGGAGGTGACTACGCCGCCGTCCTCGCTGTCATGGCGACGGTTGCCGTGGCCAGCCCCGGGCGTGTAGAGCTGCAGGTCAGGGCGTTTTGACGGGTCGTTGCCGTGGTGACGCTGCTGTCGTTGGCCACGTCCCTCCTCTCCTCGCTCCTCTGTGACAGAGAGGGGGGTACGAAAGGGAGAGAAAGAGTTGGGAAAGAAATAGAGAAGGGAGAGGGAGAGAGAGGAGAATGGGAGATATTAGTTGTGATGACTGATTTTTCAACAGAGACACAATCCGTTCTGAAGGTCAGCGCCCCGTCTCCTCCTCTCTTTCGCCCTCTCGTTTCCTCTCCCGCTATCCTCATTTCCACTCCCTCTTGCTCAGTCGTGTAAGTTTAGTTCGTTCTCAGTCTCCTCTGACTAACACACAGCAGGAGAAAGTACAAGAAAGCGATAGCAGGAGGTAAGAGAGAAAGCGATAGCAGGAAGAACAGTCTGCCTGATAATGTAGTGCACCTTTACCCCGTACTTCAACAAAGACAATGAACAATGACACAACTGCCCCAGGGTCTAAATGATAGCTAATACCAGTCATACGCTATGCGATTTTCACACAAATTCCCCACGGTTTTTTGCAGTCCCAGACAAATGTTCATGATCGGGGTGAAATCCTATGAACTTGGGCTAGGATCAATACGTCGGGACTGGCGTAGTTTGAGCAGGTCAAGGGCGCACCGACGACGGTTGTTTCGTTATCCAGACCCCCTGTCCGGATGTCCAGATCCTTTTCTGACATGTCTGAAATGTTGGTCGTGCATGTTGTTGTATGAGCACGATTGGGCAAGGACTGTGACACGATTGGGCAAGGACTGCTGCCAATAGCTAATGAGCACTCAGCATGCGAGACCAAGACAACTATAGTGAAGAGGAAAACAACAACACTGTGAGGACCGAGGTGATGGGAGACAGAGTTCACTAAAGGACCATTCCATTGGTCCTTAAGTCAAATCTCCGCACACCTGGGGCACCGGGCAATGCAAAACAAACTCCTACCATGACAGAAATGAAAAAGATAATTATATCATTATTATTTTGTATATTAAGTCCATATTCTGGGCCTCTGTCTTTTTTGATCTTTCTGCACATAATACTTGGCACACTAAAACGCAGCTCACTGTTTGCGTCAGCATTTCTTTCCTACAACAACTGAGAAACGCAGGGCAGGATCAACTAGGGAATCATCGTGTACTGTGAGCACGTCCTGGGGTTGAGGTTGGACAAAATGAAAGATTTGGAACAAGGAAATCTGGAAGTTGTGAGCGTGTCCCAAGTTATTACGATTTTATAAATGGTGTAGTGTAGTGTATGCCCAGCATAAGTGGGTAAGAAGGATAGCTGTGTTGGGTTCATCTGATCAGTCAGTCCAACAGGTGAGTCTCCAATTTAATAAGGTCCTGGAAAGCTACTGGGTAGGTGAGCAGGCTTTAGTTCCAGCCCTACTCAAACACACCTGTTCAGCTAATCATGACCCAGACTCTGATCATGATTGTCTTTTTTAAAACAGGTACCTTAGTGATGACCTAGAATAAAAACCCCAAACATCTAGCAATTCCCCAGGACCGTCGGAGTGGCCTCATCAATAATAATTTAGGAAAGACGAGTTAGCTATTTGTGTAGCTAGTTAGCATGGCGAAAGCTACACAAGTGCGGTTGCCATAGTGATATGGTTAGCTTAAAAAAATAAAGCTAAACAAAACGTTATTAAACTTGAGTCAGTTAACTAACTAGTTCAACTATACACTTTTGCCACCTTCTTCAACTTGTATCCAACTAACAACGTTAACTGTGGTCTGTAAAAGAAAATACACATAGTTATTGTTTTTTGGGAAGAAGAACAAAACAGAAAAAAAACTAGAAGCTAAGCTAGTCTGCTGCTAATACTAACCTAGCTTAGCAAGCGGACAATAGCCCCAACCACGAAGGACTGCAACCGGTGGGGAACCTCCGTCTGGGTTGACGGTGACATGTGTATTTCCAACCCGGTCTTCGGTTGTGAGAGGTGGGGGTGAGTGAGTGATATTGTTCGGGGGAGGGAGGAGGAGGGGAGGCGTTTGAAAACAAAATACCACATGATGCTTCTAGCTGCCGTTACGTCAAAATAGCTAACGTTAGCTAGCAAGCTAACTACTTCGTTTCCGTTTATACGTTGGATTACTCCCGTTTTTTGTTGTGAGTTCATGATTTATAACGATAACTTTCGGTTCTCGCTCTCACCTCTGTGACAATCGCCGTGGTGGTTGGTAAAAGCAGACGCTTCAGCTCGTAGCTCCGCAGCTGAAATCCGTACTCGGTCTAGTTCGTCCGCCATCTTCGTCTCTAGTCAACACGCGTTTAGAAAAAAAACACCTGTGTCGTTTCTTGTGTCGCCTACAGGGTCAGTAGCCTGTAGGAACTGTCACATAGCGTTTATTTTACAAATGAAGTGAATTTGGCTAAACATTCATTCAAATGTTTAGTTAAGATGAGGAAACACGGCATAGGTAGGCCTACAAAAATAAACTACATCTTGGTACTACTAGCCTACTAAACAAATCAAGCCATTGCCCAAAGTGATCTGACTACAATCCTTTTTAAACGATATTGGAAAATTGAGATGATATAATCCCCCTATTAAAAAAAAAAAAAAAACGTTAACTTTAGTTCTATTCCTTGTGAGATCAATAGGCTATTTAGCCTACTATAGTTATCAGTGGCCAAACAGCTAGTCAGACGAAGCAATAACAAAGGGTGCGTTCGTAAATTCACCAATTATTCATCGCTCTAGGTTCACTCAGACGAGAGTCCTCTGAAACCGGAGTAGACAGACAGAGCGAATTAACGAACGCACCGGAGAGGCCCAACTCCCTCCAGTTTCGCGCACCAAGCAAGGAGTTTTTAATATGGTCAATGAGTGTCGAATTTGGTCAAGCCCCCCAAAACATGTAATGGCTGTTTTGCTACGTAAAGTTTATTTGATCGACTATAAGTTTCGTAATGCTTAAATTCTTACGAGTGAACAGATATAAGCAGTATGGCAACTTTGATGAAAAAAAAACCTTTATATCGGAGTTTTCGAGAAAACGTCGACGTCAACAACCCTCATCGAATATATATAAAAAAATAGATTACAATAATAATATGTATCCACCAAGCCAAAGAAAGATAGGTGGAAGCAAGACAGCCCGTCATGCCGCTTTGTGTACAATGACTCCCATTGTTAGGGCGAAGAGACGTGTATCTTGTCAGTATAACCATCATCTTCGGCAATAATTAGGCAGGTCTGTAGCAACAGATCATTTAATAACTTCCAATAAAGTAATGCTGCTAATAATGTCATAACGTTTGCATTTATAATCTTAGGCTTGTGTGCAGCTGTTCGGCCATGGAAACCCATTTCATGAAACTCCCAACGAATAGTTATTGTGCTGACGTTGCTTCCAGAGGCAGTTTTTAACGAGGACAGAAGATTTTTACGCGATATGCGATTCAGCACTCAGGTCGTCCTGTTCTGTGAGCTTGTGTGGCCTACCACTTTGCAGCTAAACTGTTGTTGCTCCTAGACATTTCCACTTCACAATAACAGCACCGGGGCAGCTCTAGTAGGGAATAACATTGACGAACTGACTTGTTGGAAAGGTGGCATCCTATGATGGTGCCACATTGAAAGTCACTGCGCTCGCCAGTAAGGCCATTCTACTGCCAATGTTTTGTCTATGGAGATTGCATGGCTGTGTGCTCGGTTTTTTATACACCTGTTGACAGGTGTTGCTGAAATAGCCAATAGTATTTGCCAATGAGAGGCTTCAAAAGAACCAGTGGACCATATAGAGCCCCACAGTGGAGGTGTGATAATACCCATAAAACCTTGCGGTTAAACAGTTCCAATCGTTTCTCCCACCATTCATTTTTCCCATATGGGATTTTACCAACACTTAAAATAAGGGCTGTGTTTCATGTAGGCTTAACCTGGCGTGACGTTTTGATAACCGTGTAAATCTATCTCGGACAAAGTGACTTTTATCAATATATTCATCTCTATTTACTCTCAGATTCCAAAATGCTAATGGTGAATATGTAGAGACCAGAGTGCTAACCATTACCCTATAGATAGAACCTGATGGCTTTGGTGAAGTCAAGTGTGAAACTTGTTGGCTTCTTGCCTAAGATAAAATGGTTAAGTGGATAAAATGGTTAAGTGAAGTGAGGTTGACTTTGTCTTCAGAGCCATTTTAGATACTGAAATGCGAGTATTTGTTTTTATATGTAAAATAAGCTTTAGTACAAATTATAAGTCATATTTTCTCATTCTCTATACCAAGGCTCTTTTTACATCATGCATTTTATCTCTCCCACACTGTCGATCTTCAGTTTTATGTTCCTTCCTTTCTTTTTCATTGTTCTCTTCTCATCTTTTTCTCTCAGCGCTCTCTTCCTTGCTTTCTCTCCATCTGTTACATTTTTGTACCCCTTTTCTCCCCAATTTTGTTGTATCCAATTTGTAGTTAGTCTTGTCCCATCGCTGCAACTCCCGTACGGACTCGGGAGAGACGTGAATCCTCCGAGACACAACCCAGCCAAGCCACACTGCTTCTTGACACAATGCTCGCTTAACCCGGAAGCCAGCCGCACCAATGTGTTGTAGGAAACACTGTACACCTGGCGACCGTGTCAGCGTGCACTGCACCCGGCCCACCGCAGGAGTCGCTAGAGCACGATGGGACAAGGATATCCCTGCTGGCCAAACCCTCCCCTAACCCGGACGACGCTGGGTCAATTGTGTGCCGCCCCATGGGTCTCCCGGTCGCAGCTGGCTGCGACACAGCCTGGATTCGAACCAGAATCTCTAGTGGCACAGCTAGCACTGTGACGCAGTGCCTTAGACCACGGCACTACTCGAGAGGCCATCTCCATCTCTTTAACCTCCCCTCATTCTCTTGTTCTCTGTCTCTTTCTCTCTCTCTCTCTCTCTCTCTCTCTCTCTCTCTCTCTCTCTCTCTCTCTCTCTCTCTCTCTCTCTCTCTCTCTCTCTAAGATGTGTGAACGGAGAGGGAAGGGGGCATGTGAGTCATCCAATGAGTCATGCGGTATGTTAAGGATGACACAGGAAAAGACAGGGAGTAAATATGGGCATATAACAAACAAAACACACACTGCTGTAATGGCATTGTTGGCAAAGCTAGAGTGAGCGAGTGTGTGTGTGTGCGCAGAACGGCATATTTTGCTTATGGCCCTGTTCATCTTTAATATGCAATTACAGACATTGACCAGCAGGTGTCAGTATCGATTGGATATGATTAAGTGAGTCTCAAAGTCCTGGCTGGCAATGTTCAAACACACTGCAGCTTCTAGCATCCTCATTGCGATCTCTGGACGAAAGACAATCACACAACTACAGGAACTTAAATATGAATATTTAGAATGTGTCTAACCAAATTGATAGCTAGCTGTGTGTGTGTGTGTGTGTGTGTGTGTTGTTTGCAGAGGAGGCTGGTGGGAGGAGCTATAGGAGGACGGGCTCAATGTAATGTCTGGAATGGAGCGGAGTCAGTCATGTGGTTTCTATATGTTTGATACCATTCCGTTTATTCCATTCCAGCCAATCAAAAAATGAGCCTGTTCTCCTATAGTTCCTCCCACCAGCCAACCTCTGGTTGTTTGTTCCCCTCTCCATCTCTCTATCATTATATCTCCCAGTCTTTCTTTATGTTGAACACTCTCTTTGTATTTCCTATCTGAAACAGACCGAATAGGAGTGATAGAGAGGTAAACATACAGCGAAGAGAGCATGACGGCAAGATAGAGGGAGGGAGGTATAGAGAGAGAGGGTGAGGGAGGTATAGAGAGAGAGAGGGAGGTATAGAGAGAGAGAGGTATAGAGAGAGAGAGGTATAGAGAGAGAGAGGCATAGAGAGAGAGAGAGGCATAGAGAGAGAGGTATAGAGAGAGTGGTATAGAGGGAGAGAGGTATAGAGAGAGAGGTATAGAGAGAGTGGTATAGAGGGAGAGAGGTATAGAGAGGGAGGGAGGCATAGAGAGAGGTATAGAGAGAGAGGTATAGAGAGAGAGGTATAGAGAGGGAGGGAGGCATAGAGAGAGAGGTATAGAGAGACGGAGAGAGGCATAGAGAGGGAGGTATAGAGATAGAGAGGGAGGTAAAGAGAGAGAGAGGGAGGTATAGAAAGAGGGCGGTATAGAGAGAGAGGGAGGGTGGGAGGTATAGAGAGAGAGAGGTGTATATATATAGAGAGAGGGAGGTATGGAGGGAGGGAGGTATAGAGAGAGGGAGGGAGGGAGGGAGATAGAGAGACGGACAGATAGTAGAGAGAGACAGCACATGGCGTTGTAACCATAGCAGCAGTCTGCTCTACTTGACAGTAGAGTAAACATCCTCATTTCCCTAGCAACACCGATTCACTACGGAATTAAAGGCCAGTGCCTTACCATCTTACACACACACACACACACACACACACACACACACACACACACACACACACACAAATATATGGCTTTGAAATGACCCGTGTGATACATCTACCAGAGGAGCTGAGGTAGAGGAGGGAGCTGAGGTAGAGGGGGGAGCTGAGGTAGAGGGGGGAGCTGAGGTAGAGGAGGGAGCTGAGGTAGAGGAGGGAGCTGAGGTAGAGGGGGGAGCTGAGGGAGAGGAGGGAGCTGAGGTAGAGGAGGGAGCTGAGATAGAGGAGGGAGCTGAGGTAGAGGGGGGAGCTGAGGTAGAGGAGGGAGCTGAGGAGAGGAGGGAGCTGAGGTAGAGGAGGGAGCTGAGGTAGAGGGGGAGCTGAGGTAGAGGGGGGAGCTGAGATAGAGGAGGGAGCTGAGGAGAGGAGGGAGCTGAGGTAGAGGAGGGAGCTGAGGTAGAGGGGGGAGCTGAGGTAGAGGAGGGAGCTGAGGTAGAGGGGGGAGCTGAGGTAGAGGAGGGAGCTGAGGAGAGGAGGGAGCTGAGGTAGAGGGGGGAGCTGAGGTAGAGGAGGGAGCTGAGGTAGAGGGGGGAGCTGAGGTAGAGGAGGGAGCTGAGGTAGAGGAGGGAGCTGAGGTAGAGGGGGGAGCTGAGGTAGAGGAGGGAGCTGAGGTAGAGGGGGGAGCTGAGGTAGAGTGGGGGGCTGAGGGAGCTGAGGTAGAGGGGGGACCTGAGGTAGAGTGGGGGGCTGAGGTAGAGGAGGGAGCTGAGGTAGAGGAGGGAGCTGAGGGAGCTCTGGTAGAGGAGGGAGCAGAGGTAGAGGAGGGAGCTGAGGTAGAGGAGGGAGCTGAGGTAGAGGAGGGACACCAGTAAATCTGCCGTTGTGTATGTAACGAGGGCCAGTTGACCAGGGTGTAAAGGTCACAGTGACGAGTGTTGAAAGGGGGCACTGGTAACAAAGTGGATGGCAGTGTGGTAAATTATGTCTAGTTTATTGAGGTTAGGCAAGCCTGTAAACTACATCGCCATAGTCCAGGATGGGCAGGATGGTGTGCTCGGCAGAGTGGGTGAAGGAAGCTTTGTTGTGGTACAATAAACCATTTCTGGATATAACTTTAGACTCAAGGTGGGTGATGTGGTTATGGAAAGAGAGTGAGCAGCCCAGCCATATACCAAGATATTTATAGGTGTCGACATACTGAGCCGTTCAAGGAAAGAGTATGGGGGGGCAGGCAGGTTCCTGTTGAAGGCCATGCTGGATGTTGTTACAGCTATGTTGTAGGGTGATCAGCACAGTGTTCAGGGAGGGACTGAGTGCACTTGTTCCTTGTTTCTCTGAAGCCAATCAGAGGGGTTCGTGGAAGAGCAGACCGTTCTGGAAGAGCAGACCGTTCACAAGAAAAACCACACAGCCATTTTCCAAGCAAGGACATGCATCACAAAAAACAAAAATACAGCTAAAATATTCACTAACCTTTGATGATCTTCATCAGATGGCACTCATAGGACTTCATGTTACACAATACATGTATGTTTTGCTCGATAAAGTTCATATTTATATCCAAAAGTCCCATTTTACATTGGCGCGTGATGTTCAGAAAATGTATTCCCACCAAAACTTCCGATGAATGAGCACATCAATTTACAAAAATACTCATCATAAACGTTGATAAAATTTACAACAGTTATTGAATGAATTATAGATATACTTCTCCTTAATGCAACTGCTGTGTCAGATTTTAAAGTAGCTTTACGGAGAAAGCACATTTTTCAATATTCTGAGTAGATAGCTCAGCCATCACAGCAAGCTATACAGACACCCGCCAAGTTCTGGGGTCACCTAAACTCAGAATTAGTATTATAAATAGTTTCTTACCTTTGCTGATCTTCGTCAGAAGGCTCTCCCAGGACTCCTACTTCCACAAGAAATGTTATTTTTGTTCGAAATACTCCATATTTATGTCCAAATACCTCCGTTTTGTTCGTGCGTTCAGATCACTATCCAAAGGCATAACGCGCGAGCATAAATCCAGCCACGAAAAGTCAAATAGTTCCATTACTGTTTGTAGAAACATGTCAAAAGTTGTTTACAATCAATCCTTGGGGTCTTTTTAACATAAAACGTCGATAATATTCCAACCGGACAATAGCGTATTCATTACAGAGGAAAAAGAAGGAGCGGCGCGCCAAACGTGCCCACGCAGTAAACAACTCACTGGTCCCAGGCAGTCCACTCATTGACTGAGCTCCTATTTTCTGCCCAATAACAGGAGAAGGATGAAACACGTTTCTAAAGGCTGTTGACAGCCAATGGAAGCCTTAGGAAGTGCAACGTGACCCCACAGACACTGTAGTTTCGATAGGGATTCAAAAGAAGAACTACAATTCTCAGATTTCCCACTTCCTGGTTGGATTTTTCTCTGGTTTTTTCCTGCCATATGAGTTCCGTTATACTCACAGACATCATTCAAACAGTTTTAGAAACTTCAGAGTGTTTTCTATCCAAATTACTAATAATATGCAAATATTTGACTCTGGGCCCGAGTATTAGGCAGTTTACTCTGGGCACGCTTTTCATCCAAAAATGAAAATACTGCCCCCTATACCTTAAAAAGTTAAGAGCGTTAGGCCAGTAACCAAAAGGTTGCTGGTTCGAATCCCCGATTCAGCAAAGGTGAAAAAATCTGCTGTTCTGCCCTTGAGCAAGGCAGTTAACCAATGACATTGATTAAGGCACCCCCCCCCCCCCCCCCCTGCATTGGGTTAAATGCGGAAGACACATTTAGGTTGAATGTAATCAGTTGTGCGACTGACTAGGTATCCCCATTTCCCCAGGTTGTGTAGGAAGGCCTGCTCATTGAAGTGCTTTAATAGACGTTTGACAATAGTCAAACGGGGACATTAAACAGTGGTTCTGTTGCGGACACAGGTAATACAACAGCGGTCATTAAGGCCTTGGCAGAAAACGACAGAGGTGTACTCAGCAGGCATATTAGTGAAAATAACCATAGACTTGGTTGTATCTGGTGGGAGCCAATCAGGGAGAGGTTTAAAGCATCCTGCTGGAGCCAATCAGGGCGAGGTTTAAAGCATCCTGCCGGAGTCAATCAGGGAGAGGTTTAAAGCATCCTGCTGGAGCCAATCAGGGAGAGGTTTAAAGAATCCTGCTGGAGCTAATCAGGGAGAGGTTTAAGGCATCCTGCTGGAGCCAATCAGGGCGAGGTTTAAAGCATCCTGCTGGAGCCAATCAGGGAGAGGTTTAAAGCATCCTGCTGGAGCCAATCAGGGAGAGGTTTAAAGCATCCTGCTGGAGCCAATCAGGGCGAGGTTTAAAGCATCCTGCTGGAGCCAATCAGGGAGAGGTTTAAAGCATCCTGCTGGAGGCAATCAGGGCGAGGTTTAAAGAATCCTGCTGGAGCCAATCAGGGCGAGGTTTAAAGCATCCTGCTGATGGGAAGGCTGAGCATGTTCCAGTTCAGGTCATCTGATGACTCAAACTCTGAGAAGGTGTAAGGACCAATCAGTTCCCTTATAGCAGTCAGAGCACAGGCAGGAACAGAGGGTGGTCTATAACAGACCCGTGGAGGTGTAAGGACCAATCAGAGCACAGGCAGGAACAGAGGGTGGTCTATAACAGACCCGTGGAGGTGTAAGGACCAATCAGAGCACTGGCAGGAGACAGAGGGTGGTCTATAACAGACCCGTGGAGGTGTAAGGACCAATCAGAGCACTGGCAGGAGACAGAGGGTGGTCTATAACAGACCTGAGGAAGTGTAAGGACCAATCAGAGCACAGGCAGGAACAGAGGGTGGTCTATAACAGACAGGTTCTAGAAGAGTTTTACATGGAGAGCTGTATTTACTAATAGCTTACTGTACATCATGTTAACAGTTAACTCTGTAACCTAACATATACACTGTACAGTACATGCAGACACAGTAGACGGCACTTTAATTGAGGCAATGCTTTATTTATAAAGTCCAGCTGGTATTTGCCTGGTATTTATTGACCGTGAAATACTGCAGATGGCTACTCTGTGGGACCTACTTGGAAGAAGGACCTAGTTGTCTACCAGATGGTAGTCAGTAGGTGTTTGGCATCGTTGTGTATTTTTACCTGGTAAATATCAGCATACAGCATTTAAAAGGGTCTCTTCTTCTTAGTTACTGCTCCACCAATCAAATACCAAAATCAAAGAAATTCTTCTTCATTGCCTTTTCCCTCTCCTTCTTCTTCTTCTTCTTCTTCTTGGGAGGCACGGTCACACCGAGAGACAGAGAAACAGAGAGGAAAACAAGAGGAGAGGGAGAAGACAGAAACAGAGGACTGGTTAGACCTGATATATAGAGTAGAACCAACGGTTTCACGATTGATTTTATGCTTATTAATGGAACTTCTTATCTATTATTACAAAAGATATCAATACATTGCTGTTATTATCGTTTTAATTCATCTCAATTGACAAACATTTACACATTTTAGCATTAATATAGTGGTTATACATGGATTTAGTTGTGGTACAATACAGTGTTGATTATGAATATGCTGTGATTCAGTGCTGTTGTGGGGAATGTGTCGTTTCTGCTGTGGAATAGTGTCTATGAGAGGGAGCCGGAAGTGAAGGGCGTGTGTCTGTGTGTCTGTGTGTCTGTGTGTCTGTGTGCAGGGTCCTGATGGTCAGTGCAGGGCTTTGGTGCAGGTAGAGCAATGCAGAATGAGAGGAGATTGGGAGGAGGCAGAGCACAAGAGAGGAAGGGAGAGAGAGAGAGAGAGAGAGTGAGGGAAAGAGGAGAGACTGAATACAGATAAGAGAATACAGATGAGAAAGAAGAGGGAGTTTTTTTGCAGGTGAATTCTTAACACCAGGGGGGTTTCCACTGCCCCCTCATCTCTCTCTCTCTCTCTCTCTCTCTCTCTCTATCTCCTCATCTCTATCTCTATCTCCTCATCTCTCTCTCTATCTCCTCATCTCTCTCTCTCTCTCCTCATCTCTCTCTCATCTCTCTCTCTCTCTCTCTATCTCTCCTCATCTCTCTCTCTCTCTCCTCATCTCTCTCTCTCTCTCTCTCTCTCTCTCTCTCTCTCTCTCTCTCTGTCTGTCTCACTCTCTCTCCTCATCTCTCTCTCTCTATCTCCTCGTCTCTCTCTCCATCTCTCTCTCTGTCTGTCTCACTCTATCTCCTCATCTCTCTCTATCTCCTCATCTCTCTTTCTCTCTCTATCTCCTCATCTCTCTCTCTCTCTATCTCCTCATCTCTCTTTCTCTCTCTCTCTCTGTCTCACTATCTCTCCTCATCTCTCTCTCTCTCTCCTCATCTCTCTTTCTCTCTCTGTCTGTCTCACTCTATCTCCTCATCTCTCTCTCTCTGTCTCTCTCTATCTCTCCTCATCTCTCTCTCATCTCTCTCTCTCTCTCTCTGTCTCACTATCTCTCCTCATCTCTCTCTATCTCTCTGTCTGTCTCACTCTATCTCCTCATCTCTATCTCCTCATCTCTCTCTCTCTCTCTGTCTCACTATCTCTCCTCATCTCTCTCTCTCTCTCTCTCTCTCCTCATCTCTCTTTCTCTTTCTCTCCTTCTCTCTCTTTCTCTCTCTAAATTTTAATTAAATTCATATTGCTTTATTGGCATGATGTAACAATGTACATACTGTCAAAGAGTATTAAGTGATTAATTTACAATATTAACATAATTTAAATAATAATAATAACTAAAATTGTCAACAGGACAATCACTATCAACATTAATCAATGGTAGAAAATAACCATACATTGAACAATAACAATGACGTAGAGGACTCCATCTTGTTGCTCCCCTCCTATAGGCAGAAACTAAAACAGGAAGTGCCCGTGCTTAGGTCTATCCAACGCTGGTCTGACCAATCGGATTCCACGCTTCAAGATTGCTTCGATCACATGGACCGGGATATGTTCCAGGTAACCTCAGACAATAACATTGAAGTATACGCTGACTCGGTGAGTGAGTTTATAAGGAAGTGCATCGGAGATGTCGTACCCACTGCGACTATTAAAACCTTCCCTA
The DNA here is from genome assembly GCF_901001165.1 of Salmo trutta. Classification (NCBI taxonomy): domain Eukaryota; kingdom Metazoa; phylum Chordata; class Actinopteri; order Salmoniformes; family Salmonidae; genus Salmo; species Salmo trutta. The sequence continues at coordinate 4,492,311 of NC_042975.1, read as the reverse complement.
ACCAGAAACCGTGGATTGATGGCAGCATTCACACAAAACTGAAAGCACGTACCACCGCATTTAATCACGGCAAGGAGAATGGAAACATGATCGAATACAAACAGTGTAGTTATTCCCTCTGTAAGGCTTTGAGGACAATACAGTGCCAGTGACACGGCCCGCTACCAAAGCCTGTGGACTCTTCTTCTCCGTGGCCAACGTGAGTAAAACCCTCGCGAGGCTGCCGGCCCAGACAGCATCCCTAGCCGCGTCCTCAGAGCATGCGCAGACTAGCTGGCTGGTGTGTTTACGGACATATTCAATCAATCCCTATCCCAGTCTGCTGTCCCCACATGCTTCAAGATGGCCACCATTGTTCCTGTTCCCAAGAAAGCAAAGGTAACTGAACAAAATTACTATCGCCCTGTAGCACTCACTTCAGTCATCATGAAGTGCTTTGAGAGACTAGTCAAGGACCATATCACCTCCACCCTACCTGTTACCCTAGACCCACTTCACTTTGCTTGCCGCCCCAATAGGTCCACAGACGATGCAATCGCCATCACACTGCACTCTGCCCTATCCCATCTGGAAAAGAGGAATACCTATGTAAGAATGCTGTTAATTGACTACAGCTCAGCATTAAACACCATTGTACCCTCCAAACTCAACTCCACCCTGTGCAACTGGGTCCTGGACTTCCTGATGGGCCACCCCCAGGTGGTGAAGGTAAGAAACAACATCTTCACTCCACTGATCCTCAACACTCAGACCCCTCCTGTACTCCCTGTTCACCCATGACTGCGTGGCCATGCACGCCTCCAACTCAATCATAAAGTTTGCAGACGACACAACAGTGGTAGGCTTGATTACCAACAACGACAAGACAGCCTACAGGGAGGAGGTGAGGGCCCTCGGAGTGTGGTGTCAGGATAATAACCTGAGAGATGATCATGGACTTCAGGAAACAGCAAAGGGAGCATTCCCCTGTTGACATCGACGGGACAGCAATAGAGAAGGTGGAAAGTTTTAAGTTCCTCGGTGTACATATGACCGACAAACTGAAATGGTCCACGCACACAGACAGTGTGGTAACAACCGCAGGGCTCTCCAAAAGGGTGGTGCGGTCTGCACAACGCATCACCGGGGGAAAACTACCTGCTCTCCAGGACACCTACACCTCTCGATGTCACAGGAAGGCCAAAAAGATCATCAAGGACAATAACCACCCGAGCCACTGCCTGTTCACACCGTTACCATCCAGAAGATGAGGTCAGTACAGCTGCATCAAAGCTGAGACAGATTGAAAAGCAGCTTCTATCTCAAGGCCATCAGATTGTTAAACAGCCATCACTAGCACAGAGAGGTGGCTGCCTACCTACAGAATTGATATCAATGGCCGCTTTAATGAATGGAACACTAGTCACTTTAATAATGCCACTTTAAGAACGTTTACATATCTCGCATTACTCATCTCATTTGTATATACTATCTATTCTTTACTATATATTGCATCTTAGCCGCTCTGTCACTGCTCATCCATATATTTTATACTTATATATTCTTATCCCATTCCTTTACTAGATTGTGTATATTAGGTAGTTGTTGTGGAATTGTTAGATATTACCTGTTAGATATTACCTGTTAGATACTGCTGCACTGTCAGATCTAGAAGCATTTCGCTACACTCACAATAACGTCTGCTAATTTGCCATTTGATTTGATTTGACCGGACAGGTAGCCTATTCTCATCAGAGATGTCTTTGAAAGGATTTCAAATTTGGAGAAATGACAGTTGAGAAACTTCTTGACTCAACTGTTGATCCTCCACTGTTCAATACAGGCAGGTCAACTGTGATAACAAGTCAGTATTTGACGTACATCCATTGTCTGAGGACGTCGGGAGATGACATGGAAAGCGGCCACTAGGGACAACAGTGAGCGCTGATACCTTCAAGTAGGTGTCGGTTTTGCTTGAGTGTTGCGGACAGGGATGGCGGATGGGCGTAAGCATCTGCCTCTGGTTCCGAAGGTTGAAGATTGCAGGTTGAAGGTTGCAGGTTGCAGGTTGAAAGTTGAAGGTTGCAGGTTGAACGTTGCAGGTTGAAGGTTGCAGGTTGAAGGTTGCAGGTTGAAGGTTGAAGGATGCAGGCTGCAGGTTGCAGGCTGCAGGTTGCAGGTTGAAGGTTGCAGGTTGAAGGTTGCAGGTTGCAGGTTGAAGGTTGCAGGTTGAAGGTTGCAGGCTGCAGGCTGCAGGTTGCAGGCTGAAGGTTGAAGGTTGAAGATTGAAGGTTGCAGGTTGCAGGTTGAAGGTTGCATGTTGAAGGTTGCAGGTTGCAGGTTGAAGTTTGCAGGTTGAACGTTGAAGGATGAAGATTGCATGTTTGAATCCAGCGAAATAAAGTTGTTTTTAATATTTGTTTTGTTTTAAGCCTTTATCCCAAACCTTAACCCTTAAAGTACCTTAACCATTCAAAGTTAACGCCTAAACTTAACCTTTAAACACTTAGAAAATTGACATTCGGAACAATTTCAAAATTTGATGTTTGCGAAAACATGGATATACTTCTAATTCTGACATGAGACTGTGAGAGCTTGTTGGTTTAATGTAGTAATCAAATCAAATCAAATGTATTTATAAAGCCCTTCTTACATCAGCTGATGTCACAAAGTGCTGTACAGAAACCCAGCCTAAAACCCCAAACAGTAAGCAATACAGGTGTAGAAGCACGGTGGCTAGGAAAAACTCCCTAGAAAGGCCAGAACCTAGGAAGAAACCTAAAGAGGAACCAGGCTATGAGGGGTGGCCAGTCCTCTTCTGGCTGTGCCGGGTGGAGATTATAACAGAACATGGCCAAGATGTTCAAATGTTCATAGATGACCAGCAGGGTCAAATAATAATAATCACAGTGGTTGTAGAGGGTGCAACAGGTCAGCACCTCAGGAGTAAATGTCAGTTGGCTTTTCATAGGCGATCATTCAGAGTATCTCTACCGCACCTGCTGTCTCAAGAGAGTTGAAAACAGCAGGTCTGGGACAGGTAGCACGTCCGGTGAACAGGTCAGTGTTCCATAGGCGCAGGCAGAACAGTTGAAACTGAAGCAGCAGCACGACCAGGTGGACTGGGGACAGCAAGGAGTCATCTTGCCAGGTAGTCCTGAGGCATGGTCCTAGGGCTCAGTTCCTCCGAGAGAGAAAAAGAAAGAAAGTAAGAAAAATAATTGGAGAGAGCATACTTAAATTCACACAGGACACCGGATAAGACAGGGGAAATACTTCAGATATAACAGACTGACCTTAGCCCCCCGACACATAAACTACTGCAGCATAAATACTGGAGGCTGAGACAGGAGGGGTCAGGAGACACTGTGGCCCCATCCGATGATACCCCCGGACAGGGCCAAACAGGCAGGATACAACCCCACCCACTTTGCCAAAGCACAGCCCCCACACCACTAGAGTGATATCTTCAACCACCAACTTACCATCCTGAGACAAGGCCGAGTATAGCCCACAAAGATCTCCGCCATGGCACAACCCAAGGGGGGGCGCCAACCCAGACAGGAAGACCACGTCAGTGACTCAACCCACTCAAGTGACGCACCCCTCCTAGGGACGGCATGGAAGAGCACCAATAAGCCAGTGACTCAGCCCCTGTAATAGAGTTAGAGGCAGAGAATCCCAGTGGAGAGAGGGGGAACCGACCAGGCAGAGGCAGCAAGGGCGGTTCGTTGCTCCAGAGCCTTTCAGTTCACCTTCATACTCCTGGGCCAGACTACACTCAATCATAGGATCCACTGAAGAGATGAGTCTTCAATATAGACTTAAAGGTTGAGACCAAGTCTGCGTCTCTCACATGGGTAGGCAGACCATTCCATAAAAATGGATCTCTATAGGAGAAAGCCCTGCCTCCAGCTGTTTGCTTAGAAATTCTAGGGACAATTAGGAGGCCTGCGTCTTGTGACCGTAGCGTACGTGTAGGTATGTACGGCAGGACCAAATCAGAAAGATAGGTAGGAGCAAGCCCATATAATGCTTTGTAGATTAGCAGTGAAACCTTGAAATCATCCCTAGCCTTAACAGGAAGCCAGTGTAGAGAGGCTAGCACTGGGGTAATATGATAAAATGTTTTGGTTCTAGTCAGGATTCTAGCAGCAGTTTTTAGCACAAACTGAAGTTTGTTTAGTGATTTATCCGGGTAGCCGGAAAGTAGAGCATTGCAGTAGTCTAACCTAGAAGTGACAAAAGCGTGGATACATTTTTCTGCATAATTTTTGGACAGAAAGTTCCTGATTTTTGCGATGTTACATAGAGGGGAAAAAAGCTGTCTTTGAAACAGTCTTGATATGTTCGTCAAAAGAGAGATCAGGGGACAGAGTAACGCCGAGGTCCTTCACAGTTTTATAGAGTGAACACACACACACACACACAGACAGTGGTTGCTGTTCATCCTGGCGTCGATCCTGTGGAGATACATAGGATCTGTTAAAGACCGATGGATGGGTGGTGCTGCTGTGTGGGATTCATATAAATATGACACTATATACTCTGTCTGTCTGTCTGTCCGTCCGTCAGTCCGTCCGTCCGTCCATATCACACAGCACCGTCCATATGAACTGACTGCCTGGTGATAGAAGCTGTTGAACAGTTTCTCTTTCCCAGCTTGAATGCACCTTTACTGTCTCAGTCTTCTAGATGGTAGCGGGTTGAACAGGCCAGGTGGGATGGTGTGTATGGTTGGGTGGGATTGTGGGTGTGTGTGGGTGGATGGGAGTGTGGGTTCGGTTGGGAGTGTGGGTGGCTTCGGGTGGGTGGGTGGGTTTGTGTGTGTGGGTGGGTGGATGGGAATGAGTGTGGGTGGGAGGGAGTGTGGGTGGGGGGGTGTTCAGTATGTGTGTGAACACGACAGTGTAGGCGTGCCCATGTGGGTGGATGGGAGTGTGGGTGGGTGTGTGTGTGGGTGGGTGGGTGGATGGGAGTGTGTGTGGGAGTGTGTGTGGGTGGGTGGGTTTGTGTGTGTGGGTGGGTGGATGGGAGTGTGGGTGGGTGGGTGGGTGGGATTGTGTGGGTGGGTGGCTTCGGGTGGGAGTTCGGGTGGGAGGGAGTGTGGGTGGGTTTGTGTATATGAGAGTGTGTGTGGTTGGGAATGAGTGTGGGTGGGAGGGAGTGTGGGTGGGGGGGTGTTCAGTATGTGTGTGAACACGACAGTATAGGCGTGCCCATTAAACAGTAGAGGGACGAGAGAGGGGTTTCACCAATCAACACCCACTGGCTTCAGACCTCCATCCCTCTCTTTTCCTCTGCTCTCTTTCTGCAGAGTCCTCATTACATGCACATCAGGCAGCAGTGAGCTGTCTCTCTCTCTCTCCTCTTTCTCCATCACACTGACTCTCCCTCTTTCTCTCTCTTTCTCTCTCTCTCTCTCCTTTGTATCCCACCTCTCTCTCAATCTCTCTCTTTCACTCTCTCTCCTTTCCATCTCTCTCTCTCTCTCTTTCTCTCTCTCTCTCTCTCTCTCTCTCTTTCTCTCTCTCTCTCTCTCTCTCTCTCTCTACTCATTGCATTCCAGTCAGCTTGGAAATCAAAGGGAGAGAAAACACAAATGAGAGTGTGGGGGGAGGAGGGAGGATGGTGGAGGATAGGGAAGGAGGGAGGCACGCTGGGATTTCAGTATGAGTCAGAGAGGGGGGAGGGAGAGGGGTAGGCGAGTGGGTGGGTGAGAGGGGATAGAAGGGAATATGGAAGTAAGGATGAGAGCTTTTTCTCTTTTGATCCAACTGCATTCTCTGTGTAGATTACAGAGAGAGATACAGAGAGACAGAGAGATACAGAGAGATACAGAGAGAGAGACAGAGAGATACAGAGAGAGAGACAGAGAGATAGAGAGAGAGATACAGAGAGATAGAGAGAGAGAGACAGAGAGAGATACAGAGAGAGATACAAAGAGACAGAGAGAGATACAGAGAGAGAGACAGAGAGAGATACAAAGAGACAGAGAGACAGAGATACAGAGAGATACAGAGAGTTATACAGAGAGATAGAGAGAGAGATACAAAGAGACAGAGAGAGATACAGAGAGATATACAAAGAGAGAGATAGAGAGAGATACAGAGAGAGAAATAGAGAGAGAGATACAGAGAGGCAGAGAGAGATACAGAGAGATATAGAGATGGAGAGATACAGAGAGAGAGACAGAGAGAGAGAGAGATACAGAGAGAGATAGAGAGAGAGATACAGAGATACAGAGAGAGAGACAGAGAGACAAAGACAGAGAGAGAGACAAAAACAGAGACAGAGAGAGAGAGAGACAGACAGACAGAGACACAGAGAGAGATAGAAAGAGACAGTCACACAGAGAGACACAGAGAGAGACACAGAGACACAAAAAGAGACACAACACTACATAAAGAGAGACCTAAGACAACAACATAACAAGGCAGCAACACATGACAACACAGCATGGTAGCAGCACAACATGACAACAACATGGTAGCAGCACAAAAACATGGTACAAACATTATTGGACAAAGACAACAGCACAAAGGTCAAGAAGGTAGAGACAACAATACGTCACACAAAGCAGCCACAACTGTCAGTAAGAGTGTCCATGATTGAGTCTTTGAATGAAGAGATGGAGATAAAACTGTCCAGTTTGAGTGTTTGTTGCAGCTCGTTCCAGTCGCTAGCTGCAGCGAACTGAAAAGAGGAGCGACACAGGGATGTGTGTTTGCTTTGAGGACCTTTAACAGAATGTGACTAGCAGAATGGGTGTTGTATGTGGAGAATGAGGGCTGCAGGAGATATCTCAGATAGGGAGGAGTGAGGACTAAGAGGGTTTTATAAATAAGCATCAACAAGTGGGTCTTGCGACGGGTATACAGAGATGACCAGTTTACAGAGGAGTATAGAGTGCAGTGATGTGTCCTATAAGGAGCATTGGTGGCAAATCTGATGGCTGAATGGTAAAGAACATCTAGCCGCTCGAGAGCACCTTTACCTGCCGATCTATAAATGATGTCTCTGTACTCTAGCATGGGCAGGATGGTCATCTGAATCAGGGTTAGTTTGGCGGCTGGGGTGAATGAGGAGTGATTACGATAGAGGAAACCAAGTCTAGATTTAACTTTAGCCTGCAGCTTTGATATGTGCTGAGAGAAGGACAGTGTACCGTCTAGCCATACTCCCAAGTACTTGTATGAGGTGACTACCTGAAGCTCTATACCCTCAGAGGTAGTAATCACACCTGTGGGGAGAGGGGCATTCTTCTTACCAAACCACATGACCTTGAAGGTGTTCAGAACAAGGTTAAGGGTAGAGAAAGCTTATTGGACATTCAAAAAGCTTTGTTGTAGAGCATTTAACACAACATCCTGGAGGGGCCAGCTGAGTATAAGACTGTAACATCTGCACATAAATGGATGAGAGTGCTTCCTACTGTGTTGATTGTGGAGTTGGTCATACAACCTGTCTTTGCTTGTTCCCCTGCAAAGGGAAGGTAACACTGCCTCGTTCTACATTCAGCAACTCTCGGAGGACATTTAAAGTTGATTAAAAAAAAACGTATTTATTGATCAAACCAATAGAGAGAGAGAGATTGTAATGACCTAGCTGTTGTCTCTGGGCAAGTTTTCTCTTGTACCTGAGTACTTTTGTTCTGCAGTTAATTCTAATAAATGATTTAGGTTTATGTGTCACTGTGTCATCACTGATCTTATATTACAGAGATGTGAAGAGAACATAACGTATATTTTTCTGAAGATTATCATGTAGCACACACCCATACACACACACACACCCATACACACACACACACACACACCCAGACACACACACACACACACACACACCCATACACACACCCATACACACACACACACACACACACACACACACACACACACACACACACACACACACACACACACACATGCACCCATACACACACACACCCATACACACACACACCCATACACACACACACCCATACACTCGCTCAATTCAATTCCCTTCAACAGTCTTCATTGGTCTTTCTCTCTGCCGTCAACCTTACGTTCATCCTCTACCTTCCAGTGTATGTTTCTCTAAAGGGGACTGGCAAAAATAAAGTGAGACCTGGTCTACATCCACCCTCAACTTCTAACATCCTTTCTGGCATGGCCATCTAGTGACTAACTGGTATCCACCACGGGGCTATTTATTTCCTTCTGGTGATGGTTTTGTATTTGTATATATTATGGATCCCCATTAGTTCCTGCCAAGGCAGCAGCTACTCTTCCTGGGGTTTATTATGGATCCCCATTAGTTCCTGCCAAGGCAGCAGCTACTCTTCCTGGGGGTTTATCACGGATCCTCATTAGTTCCTGCCAAGGCAGCAGCTACTCTTCCTGGGGTTTATCATGGATCCTCATTAGTTCCTGCCAAGGCAGCAGCTACTCTTCCTGGTGTTTATTATGGATCCCCATTAGTTCCTGCCAAGGCAGCAGCTACTCTTCCTGGGGTTTATTATAGATCCCCATTAGTTCCTGCCAAGGCAACAGCTACTCTTCCTGGGGTTTATTATAGATCCCCATTAGTTCCTGCCAAGGCAGCAGCTACTCTTCCTGGGGTTTATTATGGATCCCCATTAGTTCCTGCCAAGGCAGCAGCTACTCTTCCTGGGGTTTATTATAGATCCTCATTAGTTCCTGCCAAGGCAGAAGCTACTCTTCCTGGGGTTTATTATGGATCCCCATTAGTTCCTGCCAAGGCAGCAGCTACTCTTCATGGGGTTTATTATAGATCCCCATTAGTTCCTGCCAAGGCAGCAGCTACTCTTCCTGGGGTTTATTATAGATCCCCATTAGTTCCTGCCAAGGAAGCAGCTACTCTTCCTGGGGTTTATTATGGATCCCCATTAGTTCCTGCCAAGGCAGCAGCTACTCTTCCTGGGGTTTATTATGGATCCCCATTAGTTCCTGCCAAGGCAGCAGCTACTCTTCCTGGGGTTTATTATAGATCCCCATTAGTTCCTGCCAAGGCAGCAGCTACTCTTCCTGGGGTTTATTATGGATCCCCATTAGTTCCTGCCAAGGCAGCAGCTACTCTTCCTGGGGTTTATTATGGATCCCCATTAGTTCCTGCCAAGGCAGCAGCTACTCTTCCTGGGGTTTATTAGGGATCCCCATATGGATCCCCACTTCCTGGGGTCCGGCAACATTAAGGCAGTTTATACAATAATAAAAATTTAAAAAACATAACAATCCGTTCACAGATTGACCCATTACTACCACACACTCTATAGAGATCATCTGATATACTGAAACCCCTAAACCAACTGAAGGAAGAGCGGCAAAATATAGAGACGATGTGCACTTTGCTCTTTTCTAAAGAGAACAGGAAATAACACCGTACCATATGACGTCAGATACACAACATTCAGCAGGATGACGTCAGATACACAACATTCAGCAGGATGCCGTCAGATACACAACATTCAGCAGGATGACGTCAGATACACAACATTCAGCAGGATGACGTCTGATACACAACATTCAGCAGGATGTCGTCAGATACACAACATTCAGCAGGATGACGTCAGATACACAACATTCAGCAGGATGACGTCAGATACACAACATTCAGCAGGATGACGTCAGATACACAACATTCAGCAGGATGACGTCAGATACACATCATTCAGCAGGATGACGTCAGATACACAACATTCAGCAGGATGACGTCAGATTCACAACATTCAGCAGGATGACGTCAGATTCACAACATTCAGCAGGATGACGTCAGATACACAACATTCAGCAGGATGACGTCAGATACAGCAGGGTGACGTCAGATACACAACATTCAGCAGGATGACGTCAGATACACAACATTCAGCAGGATGACGTCAGATACACAACATTCAGCAGGATGCCGTCAGATACACAACATTCAGCAGGATGACGTCAGATACACAACATTCAGCAGGATGACGTCAGATACACAACATTCAGCAGGATGTGGCGCACTCCTCAACTTTGTCTGTTTCCTTGTGTGTACCTGACGCGTGTGTGTGTGTGTGTGTGTGTGTGTGTGTGTGTGTGTGTGTGTGTGTGTGTGTGTGTGTGTGTGTGTGTGTGTGTGTGTGTGTGTGTATGCGTGTCAGAGAGAGATAGATGGAGATAACCTTATTTACAATGCAATATAAACCTTTAAAATAGCAATAGAATATCACTCTCCTCTACCTTATTGTCACTAACGGGTAAGCCAGTGTTGGGAACAAAAGAGAGAGAGAGAGAGAGAGAGAGACAGGGAGAAAGAGAAAGACAGGGAGAGAGAGAGAGCGAAAGGGAGAGAGAGAGAGACAGGGAGAGAGAGACAGGGAGAGAGAGACAGGGAGAGAGAGAGAGAGACAGAGAGGGAGCGAGAGAGAGAGACAGGGAGAGAGAGAGACAGAGAGAGAGAGACAGAGAGAGAGAGAGAGACACAAAGCTTGGCCAAGATAACGACAAGGTTGCAGGAACAGTGGCTGATAAATGATAAATGTCCCAATTATCTCAACTTCCTCCCAAAGTGTTCACTTCCCTTCACTGGTTTGAAAGGAAATTACTGGTATAGGAAATATGGTGGAAACTCACGCAAGCCCATGACTCCACGAATCCACTGCTTTTAGATTTGTTGGATGTAGTGAACAAGTGTACACTTCAGGATTAAGGACATGTTATTGGGACGCACCCAGAGACTGGTAGCCAGTTCAGCACCATAGACACCAGCGCTGTCAATGGCCGACTCTGCCGCTGCCCTGTTCCCTGTGCTGATGAAAAAGGCAGAAAACAGACAACAAACTTATGGTAGAAAACAAGTGGGATGTGTTATCGTGGTTTGTTAGCTCGCCGGAACACACAAACACAACCGCACACCTCTATATCCTCCTCTATATCATCATCTAACTATATCCTCCTCTATATCCTATATCCTCCTCTATATCCTCCTCTATATCCTATATCCTCCTCTATATCCTCCTCTATATCCTCCACTATATCCTATATCCTCCTCTATATCCTCCTCTATATCCTATATCCTCCTCTATATCCTCCTCTATATCCACCTCTATATCCTCCTCTATATCCTCCTCTATATCCACCTCTATATACTCTGCTATATCCTCCTCTATATCCTCTATATCCACCTCTATATATCCTCCTCTATATCCTCCTCTATATCCTCCTCTATATCCTATATCCTCCTCTATATCCACCTCTATATCCTCCTCTATATCCTCCTCTATATCCTCCTCTATATCCTATATCCTCCTCTATATCCTATATCCTCCTCTATATCCTATATCCTCCTCTATATCCTATATCCTCCTCTATATCCTATATCCTCCTCTATATCCTCCTCTATATCCTCCTCTATATCCTCCTCTATATCCTATATCCTCCTCTATATCTGGATAAGAGCGTCTTCTAAATGACTTAAATGTAATGTAATGTATATCCTCCTCTATATCCTCCTCTATATCCTCCTCTATATCCTATATCCTCCTCTATATCCTCCTCTATATCACTATATCCTCCTCTATATCCACTATATCCTGGTAGTTAGAGCATTGGGCCAGTAATCGAAAGGTTGCTTGATAGAATCCCCGGGCTGACAAGATATAAAGCCGTCATTGAAAATAAGAATTTGTTCTTTTAACTGACTTGCCTAGTTAAAAAAAGGTTAAAAATATATATATATCCACCTCTTTTTTTACTTATTTTTTATTTAACTAGGCGAGTCAGTTAGGAATAAATTCTTATTTTCAATGACGGCCTAGGAACAGTGGGTTAACTGCCTTATTCAGTGGCAGAGCGACGGATTTATATCTTGTCAGCCCAGGGATTCGATCTTGCAACCTTTCGATTACTAGTCCAACGCTATAACCACTAGGCTACGGTTAATTCCGTGTGGTTACAGGGTTAATTCCGTGTGGTTACAGGGTTAATTCCGTGTGGTTACAGGGTTAATTCCGTGTGGTTACAGGGTTAATTCCGTGTGGTTACAGTGTTAGAACTGAAACAACTCAGAAGGTTAAGGTTAGGTTTTCATTCTGAGTGGTTAAGGTTAGGTTTTCATTCTGAGTGGTTAAGGTTAGGTTTTCATTCTGAGTGGTTAAGGTTAGGTTTTCATTCTGAGTGGTTAAGGTTAGAGCTATGGTTTGGGGGGAGGCTTTAAAACCAAATAATTAAAAACAACTCGCTGTTTCCATCAACTGTCTTTACGTATTCAGATGGCTTGCCAGAGCACTGTGAACTGCGGAGGCACAGTGTGTGTGTGTGTGTGCGTGTGTGTGTGTTATTAAGGAAAACAGAAAGTGTAAAGGTAGGCTATGCATCATTGCAGCCTCATATCGCCTTAATAATTCCTATAATTGGTGTGTGTGTGTGTGTGTGTGTGTGTGTGTGTGTGTGTGTGTCTGTGTGTGTGTGTGTGTGTGTGTGTGTGCGTGTGCGTGTGTGTGTGTGTGTGTGCGTGCGTGCGTGTGTGCGTGCGTGCGTGCGTGTGTGTGTGTTTCACTTCACTTGACGGATGATCACGATTTATTTTAGTAGGCTGTGACCAATCGGTGAGCGTACATACTGGTGTAAAGCTATGACGATAATTCTGCAGTGGGGTGTGTTACTCTTACAACTGAAAATGATTTTTTTTTTTTAAATGGTGTAGTAACTTGACAAGGAATGCCCCACACGCATTTCAATAATTCTTTCCTTTACTTTCAACCCAATAACTAAAAAGTGTACAGCCAGGTACAAACGGTACAAAAATAGTAGAACTATATAGCCCACTCAACCTGTGGTAGAATCACATTGCACAGATCTGACTCTTAGTGATGACATCATCAAAGGGGAAAGGTCACGGTCAATGCCAATAATAACCATGTCATTATTTATATAGTGTCCACGCTACAACAACTGGCAATCAAAGTAACTGCCTACATGTTGGACTTGTTCAACGCTCATTCATAACGGCTGTGAGGTGATTGTAGTGTCTGTTGGATTTGGGCTAATCTTCTTATCTTATCAGATTCACTGATCACAATGTGTAGGGTAATCCTAGGGAGTGATACAAGCATGTCACGAGTGGGTTTTCAAACCGTCACCTATAAAGCTCTTTAATTAAAGCTCTAATGGCTGACCGAATTCACAAAGAAATGTGAGTTATAGATCTGCCATTCTCATTGAAAGCAAGTCTAAAAAAAGAGGTAGATCTTTTCTATGTGCCATGTTTCTATGTGTCCCGGTTCTTAAGTTTCGTTTTTTGTGTCTTTTACTTTCGTTTTTGTACACCAGTTTCAAAAAGCTGAAAATACAACATTTTTGGTTATGGAAAAGATATTTCACAGCGGTTTAGATGGTACAATGATTCTCTACAATATACTTGCTTGTTTTGTCACTTAAACTGAAAATAGGTGAAATATTCTAATTTTAGCAAACAGGAAATGGCGGAGCGATTTCTGCATAGTGCATCTTTAAATAAGCACTGATCTATCACGGTTGTCGTCTGGAATGGAGGACCAAAACAAAGCAGGAATGTGGATGCTCATCTTGTAGTTTATTATAAACCAAGAAAACACCGAAATAACAAAATGAAGTACGAACGATCAACAAAACAGTCTTGTCAGGCATAGACACGCAAAACAAGAGACAATCTTCCACAAACACTAAACCAAACAATTACCCATATATTGGACTCTCAATCAGAGGCAACGAGAAAGCACCTGCCTCCAATTGAGAGTCCAACCCCCCATTAACCTAAACATAGAAATACAACAAACCAGAAAGAACATAGAAATACCAAAACATAGAACATAGACCAAAAAAAAAAGGAAATAATAAATCAAACGCCCTACTACATAAAACACCACCCCGAACCACATAAAACAAATACCCCCTGCCACGTCCTGACCAAACTACAATAACAAATAACCTTATTACTGGTCAGGACGTGACATGATCATGATAACTCAGTATGCAGTATTACACTAGCTATTCCAGTTGTCACCCTTTCTTGTCATGTCGCTCAGAGCTTGGGGGCAGATCACAGATGAGAGTAAAGCCTGTTGCGTGCTTCACAGTCAAAACAGTTTGCGAGTATGTTATGAGGACATTTTGTGAGGATTTTGTTCGCTTTGGTGTTTCAACTGTTTGTCAGCTGTTCACGCACACAAACAGTAATCTTGCTGCTTTTTTTTAATCGTTTTTCAAGTGAAGGTATTGTAAGGGATGTATGTGAGGCACAGACGTTTGCTTCAATTCTGCTAAGAGCACACCCAACCTTGTACCCAGGCACCTTTTTTGCATCCTGTTTTCAATAAGGCACTAAAGTAAAACTGCAAAACATTTGGCAAAGAAATTAACTTTATGTCCTGAATATAAAGTGTTATGTTTGGGGCAAATCCAACACAACACATCACTGAGTACCACTCTTCATATTTTCAAACATGGTGGTGGCAGCATCATGCTGTGGGGATGTTTTCCTCGGCAGGGACTGGGAGACTAGTCAGGATCGAGGGAAAGATGAACGGAGAAAAGTACAGAGAGATCCTTGATGAAAACCTGGTCCAGAGTGCTCAGGACCTCAGACTGGGGCGATGGTTCACCTTCCAACAGGACAACGACCCTAAGCATACAGCCAAGACAACGCAGTAGTGGCTCAGGGACAAGTCTCTGAATGTCCTTGAGTGGCCCAGCCAGAGCTAGGACTTCAACCCGATCGAACTTCTCTGGAGAGACCTGGAAATAACTGTGCAGCGACGCTCCCCATCCAACCTGACAGAGCTTGAGAGGATATGCAGAGAAGAATGGGGGAGAAACTCCCCAAATACAGGTGTGCCATTTAAACAAAAAAAAAAAACTTGCAAAAATGTCTTAACTTATTTTTGCTTTGTCATGATTGAGTATTGTGTGTAGATTGATGACATTGTTTTATTTATTTTTATTTTAGAATAAAGCTGTAACGTAACAAAATGTAGAAAAAGTCGAGGGGTCTGCTGAATGCACTGTATAGGCCTACCATGTCGGCATTGGTTCGATTCCAGCCTACGCCCTTCTGGCCCAAATTCTTTTTGTATTTTTTTTTACATTTTAGTCATTTAGCAGACGCTCTTATCCAGATCGACTTACAGTAGAGAATGCATACATTTCATAATTTTTTTTACATTTTTCTCCATGCTGGTCCCCCCGTGGGTTGGCTTGGTGTAGTTACACGTTTTCAAATATGGACAATCTAGGATTATTTCACTCCCGATTTTGACAAGATATGACCATACCAGATACTTTTGGATAACATATATAATAACAGTCACTAGGCTACACCAACATTAGTTTCCATGTGTTGGGTAAATTGACACAGTAGATTTACCGTGGTAAAGGGGTTAATTAATACTTGGGATTTCTATTGTACGGAAAGCTTGTCAGATAGATAATCGCCTGTTCAAAAAAGGACTAAATTGTTGCGATGACAACTATACATATAATGGTTGCTACGGAGATCAGCTGTCGCCGGTGGATGTATGACGGACCTATGGATGGTTTAGCGAGACATCAGCTGTCGTTAAGAATGATGGTTCCCTTTCGAAGGCACGCTGGATTTCCAAGCAGGAAGTCAAAATGGTCATGTCCCAATCCCATGTATCCAGCAACAAAAAAAAGGGTTTCCACTAGATAATACAGCCACAAAGTCAGGGATTATGCTATATCATAAAAATGTATCAAAACAAAAATGTGCTTTATGGTCTTAATTTATGGTTAGGGTTATGCATAAGGTTAGCAGTGTGGTTAAGGTTAAGTTTGAAATCAGATTTTAAGAAGATAGCTACACTGTAGAAATAGGCATGATTTTTTGACTTTGTGGCTGTGGGAACTAGTAACGACCAGCAATTTAAAAAAAATAATATTAATAAACTGAATGAATGGAATAACATTTTTCAGAAGAATAAGGAATAAATTGGCGAAATGTTAGTATAACATTTATTTATTCACCAAATTATGTTTAAATATTCA
This sequence comes from Salmo trutta, assembly GCF_901001165.1. NCBI lineage: Eukaryota > Metazoa > Chordata > Actinopteri > Salmoniformes > Salmonidae > Salmo > Salmo trutta. Next base: position 4,476,310 of record NC_042975.1, on the reverse strand, counting down.
ACAAAATAATTTATGAACTGTGATTTCAAATGTTGATTAACTTGTTTTTTTCTAACATGTTGGATACATTGTGTTTATCGGCTGATTAGAGATGAACTAAACCAATCGTAGATTCGCCAATGTGTCAGTTATGAAGACCTGAACCGTTTAAATCATTCATTGGTGAAACTTGCTAACCAGCTAAAGACATGTAGCAAATATTTTTTTCCCCCATTTGTTTTCAGGGACAAATGTGGGCACCTGATTGAGTTTCACTCCATTGCATTGGCAGGAGAAAACAGTCCTGTCCGACTTTTTTGGAGGTAAGACATTTTAACATAATCTGATGAAAAATATAGGAAATGCAGCCAGCTCTGTTCAATCTAGCCTTTCTAGCCAGCCAAATTATGTGTGCATTGTGTTGATGAGTCTTTTTCGCTAGCTAACTGCATACAGTGTCTGTTTACCTAGCTAACTTTGTCTTGCCACTTTCCCTTCCCCAATTTTGTTGCACCATTATTTTTTTGAATGTTTATTTTATTTAACCTTTATTTAACTAGGCATTTGGGTTGGTGTTACTAGTTAAATATAGGCCAGGTTATACTGTAACCAACTTGACCAATATTACTAAAATATTCAACTGTTAATAACAAAACAATTGCACATTAATAAAGGTAATTCTAGCTTCAGCAACTTGAACCAGCATTGAAATTTGAGCAGAGGTAAATTTCTCGCCCTTGTTCTAGGTTGAAGGACCTCTCACTCGGACACCCTGCAGATGTAAATAACTCCCAGCTACCAGGATAACCATCATATTCCAAGATATTATTCAGAAGTGTGCAACTTCACAATGTTAGCTAAAAATAGATTCACCGATGTTATTGTTTATCAAATCAAGCTTTTATTTATACAGCACATTTCAGACATAAAATGCAACGCAATGTGCTTTACAGGAGAAAACTGATTTTAAAAAAAAAACGATGAAAATAAAAGCTGAAATATTTACTACACAACAAACATAACATGAAAAAACAAAAGAATGACAAACTGAACGACTAAAAAGTACCCTGAGGAAAAGCAAAGCTAAAAATATGTTTTAAGATCTATTTTAAATAGCCAACTCGAACCCCATCAGGTTCTCTGACAGTCTATTCCAGAGGGGGGGGGGGGGGGGGGGGGGGGCATAATAACTAAAGGCTGCCTCTCCATGCCTCTTGGTCCTAGGCTTTAGGATAGTTAAAATGCCAGTGTCAGAGGACCTGAGGAACCTACTGGGTACATAACTTGAAAGCATGTCTGATATGTATTATTCTATTGGTTTTAGGACAATCCACAATTGTCCTAAAACCAATAGAATAATCTTCAAATGAATTCTAAAACTCACAGGCAGCCGGAGACCTTAAAACCAGTGTAATGTGTGTTCTCCGTCTGGTCTTGGTCAGTACCCACGCTGCAGGCATTCTGTATGTTTTGCAGTTGACCAATGACTTTCTTGGGTAGACCAGACAGGAGAGCATTACAGTAGTCAAGCCTGCTTGTAATAAAAGCATGGATGAGTCTCTCTGTATCAGCCTGAGAGAGAAACGGCCGCACCTTGGCAATGTTCCTCTGGTGGTCAAAAGCTATTTTGGTCACATTCCTAATGTGTGATTAGAAATGTAGTTCCTAATCTAAAATAACACCTAGATGTTTTTTAACCTGGTGTTTTATCTTTATTGCCCGTGAATTAAAATGTGCGGCTAGGTTCTCTCTCTGTGCTTTGGCTCCAACAATAAGTACCTCGGTCTTGTCTTGATTTAGCTGGAGGAAGTTGTGAGCTATTGAAGTATTTAAATCACTAATACAGTCTAAAAAAATGTATCCTCTTTTGTTTTATCACGCAGGTTTGTCAGGACATTGTAGTTTATGAAGCTCATTCCTAAATACAAATGTAATTTCTGACCCAGGGGATTGAACTGTGTGTTTTAAAACCACAATTTATTGAATTTGGTGTTTAGTTAAGGTCTGGAACAAACAAAAAAAAACGGTAAACTCCAATCATTTGTACAAAAACAAAAAGCCTGTGGTTGTCATGACAAAATTTTCCCACATGAACAAGCTTATGAATGTTAGAGGTTAATCTCCTTGATGTCCCTCACTTGAGGATTACTTTGTACAATGGACTGTGTTTTAAGGACTCGTACACAGAGGGGGGGAAAACTAATCAAAATGGTGATATTTATTTAAAATGTGTTGTCTAACACATATTTCTGGTTTTGAGGCTTGGGCATCTGGGGCCTCAATTATCAATATTTCACAGAAGCTATTCTAAAATACTACTTATGAACGGAATATAGAATGTTTGTACACATAGGAAAAAGGTGTGATTTATCAAACAATCCTACGAGCATCATACGCACACTGGTAGGAGATACCTGTGACCATTGATAAATACCAATTGTTCTCAGTGCTCGTGCATGACCTTGGCTATTTGCATGAAAAAACTCCCCTAATTATTACCCATGTATGGTTAAAATCATCAATTTAAAGTCGGTGGGGATTATACAACAGTGTACTATGAAACACAAGGGTGCAACCCCCCCCCCAAAAAAAAAAAATTCTGAAACTGAGAGGTGGTAGTGCCAAAGATTGAGTACAACCAAAAGGTTTTATTTTGCTCGCTTAGTTGTGGCTTGACCAGTAAAAAAATGAAAACATAGCTAAAAAGAGACAATTGAAGTTGCTTTAGCGATGGCAAATATACTTCAAACGACTAGACAACACTCACCAATAAGCCATAAATCCTCAACAGCTCCTTTCTGTAGGCATATAAACCAGCATAGCTAGCCGCCTTGCCATCCCATTCAGAAGCGTCTTTTGCCCATCACATAACCTAGCACTTTGATTTGCACCCGAATGGCATGTATTTGCCTTTTTAAAGCAGGTCTCAAATCCTATCTAAAATTCTATAAAAAATGTGTTTTTGGGAAGCGTTATCTGATGAGCCAATCTGTAGTTTCTGCAACAACAACAAAAAAAGTCCCACTTAAAAAAAATATAAAAATGTGCTCTCTGCAAATTGCAGCGTGTGCCAAATCTTCCAACAAATACAATGGGCAAAAGACGCCATCTTGGATTTCCCATTATCTCAGTCTTTTATAATATTTCAACAATGATTTCTCTTTCACACATGACTCTTTAAAAAATTACTGTATTTTATATGGATTATTATCTTAATAAATGCACCGATGTGGTAAAATGATATGATAGCCTGTCAAAATATGTTGCATGAATTCACAATGGAAATACAAATTAAATCGAAGAAATGATTGAATTATTACTCTCACAATTTCACACATTTTCAACATATATTATCCCCAAACTACACTTGACAAGCATTACCCTTATTCCACCACTTGGCACTGTGCATATACATGAGCATGGCTGTGCGTAAATTTACTCATTTACATTACATTTAAGTCATTTAGCAGACGCTCTTATCCAGAGCGACTTACAAGCAAACGTTCATATTGATGAATCTCACACTTTGTGTGGAAATGATCCAACACATGGTTTACGCACAGATTAGAATGTATTTGAACTTCAGCAAGTTGGCTAGCTAACTAACAAGTGTGTGTGTGTGCAGAGCAGCACCATCATTTAAAAAAAAACAAATCTTAACTTTTTGGAGTTAATAAATTCAACGTGAAACATGATAACTACAGTATCCTGAACGAGTGTTGAAAAAGTGAATTCTTTCTTCTCTAATTAAAAATATTTCTCCCTAATTTCTGAATCATGCTTGTAAAGTTAGTAGTAGGCTAGTAGACTATGCTTTGGAGGCAGGCAGGCAGACACTGAAATACACTTCTCAGACACAGAGTGAGGGCTTTGCATAGGCACATTGTTGCAGCTTTTATGTGACTGGAAACAAATGCCCAGAACATAAAATAACATTCACCGGTTCCCATCCTTTTTAAATAACGGTTCTGTTCCAGAACAGTATAGATTACTTTCGTTCCTGGTTCTGATTCTGTTCTTTGACAAATATTGTTATTTTCCGGGTTTCGATTCTGTTCCCTCAACCGGTTCCAACCCTTGGTCACTGGCATTGTCCATTCTGCAGTGTTGCTGATATGGATAAACTCGTAGCCTAGTAGTGAGATAAAATACAGTGATTTCTATCAAGTAGTCTAACCAGTTGCAGAAGATGTAGTTTAAGAAGATTAAGCATTCACTCGGGTCATTGAAGTTACCCACGCTATTAAACGAATCATGTCCTTCGTAGTATACCTATGGGACATAATATAGCTTATTATTATCATCATCATCGACATTCTACCAGAATGACCTGGAATAATGTGATGCATGATTTTTGAGAAAGTGTTTTATCGGTTGGCTACAGTCTACAGTCCCACGTCATACTGTGGCTAGTCTGAAACACCACAGGCATTCCTTCTGCTCCAGTCTCGGTTGTTGTTCCAATGTGAACCACTGACCGACCAATAGAACGAATAAACTGCACGTTGTAGCCCGCCTCCTCTCACTCAACCAATCCGGAGAATGCTGCTATTTCTGAAGCTATTTCTCCGAGCCTATATTATCACATTAGATATTTTAGAACTTGTTTTAGATATTAGTAAAGATTTTAATAAAAGTATAAACAGTATGTTTTTCTCCTTGGGCAGTGTTCATACACTGCCCACAAAATGAGGTGGAAACTGAGCTGCACTTCCTAACCTCCTGCCAAACGTATGACCATATTAGAGACACATATTTCCTTCAGATTACACAGATCCACAAAGAATTTGAAAACAAACCCAATTTTGATAAACTCCCACATCTATTGGGTGAAATACCACAGTGTGCCATCACAGCAGCAAGATTTGTGACCTGTTGTCACAAGAAAAGGTCAACCAGTGAAGAACAAACACCATTGTAAATACAACCCATATTTATGCTTATTTTTTTTTAACTATTTGCACATCGTTACAACACTGTATATATACATATAATGACATTTGTAGTGTCTTTCAACTTTTGGAACTTTTGTGAGTGGAATGTTTACTGTTAATTTTTTTAGTCCCCCCCCACACTTTTGTTTATTATCTACTTCACTTGCTTTGGCAATGTTAACATATGTTTCCCATGCCAATAAAGCCCCTTGGATTGGATTGGATTTGTAGGCTCTCCCTCGCGTTCTGCTGTCTAGTCTGTATAAATAGCTCCTCCGTAGACAATATTCCGTCTATGACGTAGGGCCAAGCACGTAGACGTGTAGGTGATGTTTTTTAGTGAATGAGTTGTCCCCCTCCCCTCTGTGCCCCGGATCCCGTACTGATACTACGGCTTCTCTATAAAAACCCTACCAAAGATCCAGCACAGACTAACGACATTACAGAAGGAGGAAAAAGGGGACCAGGAGAAGAGCAGAAGACAGGTCCTTGAGAAGGGAGAGTGTGACACACTGTCATGTCTGCGACAGCAGCAGCAGAAAACAAAGAAGGTAAGAAGATGAGAAGGAGCTTCCTGTAACTAATCTCCCTGCTTGGCGAGACAGACAAGCTGCAGTGGTGATTGGGACGTTTTATGACGGGAGGTTGAGTGACTGAGGTAAATTCAAACAGTTTTCTTGCGGCTTGATTTCTACCCGGTTTATTGATTGGTGGGGCTTATTTGGGGTGCAGTTATTTATAGGCTTTATATTCGGAAACATTCTTATCAAGAAGCTATAGGCTCATTTGCCTGCAGGCTGTTAACCCGTAGGTTCTCCGTTGCACCGGGCGAGCCTCAGCTCCTCCGTGGTTGAAGTTACCGCAGCGTGACTCACTTTCTTCCGCACATGGGCAGCATGCAGCCTATAGACGGGATTTAGGATCGGTAACCGAGCCCCGCGTACAAACGAACAACGCCGAACATGCGGCCAGATTCACCCATAATGTTTTTTTAAAATGTTTTATAATAGCCAAGTCAGTCCACATTCGAGACATTATCCAAAAATACTTTTATTAACTGTATTGGCATATTTGGCTACATATCTGCACAAGTCGTTTGTGACTGTCAAATCCAATGCGCAACACCTGATAGGGATGGAAGGTGTTTTGAAGGTTCTCACCTCCTAGTGTCAAAATAGGCTGTATCTGTGTCTGTATCCATTTGGGAAAGCAGTGTGTTTACTAGGAATATGGTCAAATCCCCGTCTGGTTTGCAACACTCGTCGCTATCCATGGTGCTGAACTGGCTACCAGTCTGCGCCTGCTTCAAACCACCTCTCTCAATTCAATTCAAGGTGTTTATTGGCGTGTTAAAACACACACACACACACACACACACACACACACACACACACACACACACACACACACACACACACACACACACACACACACACACACACACACACACACACACACACACCTGGGATGTGCATCTGGGGGCTACAGGGGATACAAAAAGACTAATAAAACTTTAACTTAACACCTCACCAGCCCCTCTCCTCTCTCTTCGTGGCACCGTGAGGTTTCCGTTGTGATGATGATGATGATGATGATGATGACTGCATCCCCACTCTTTCTTTCAACACTCCTTCCAACTTCCCCCCCCCCCTCCAACCCACGCTGCTTCCCCACTTCTCTCTCTCTCTGTCTTCAATTCAAGGGGCTTTATTGTCATGGGAAACATATGTTAACATTGCCGAAGTGAAGTAGATAATAAACAATACAAATGAACAGTAAACATTACACTCACAGAAGTTCCAAAAGAATAAAGACATTTCAAATGTCATATTATGTATGTGAAAATAGTGAAAGTACAAAAGGGAAAATAAATTAAAATAAATATGGGTTGTATTTACAATGGTGGCAACAGGTCACACATTTTGCTGCTGTGATGGAACACTGTGGTATTTCACCCAGTAGATATGGGAGTTCATCAAAATTAGATTTTTTTCGAATTCTTTGTGGATCTGTATAATCTGAGGGAAATATGTGTCTCTAATATGGTCATACATTTGGCAGGAGGTTAGGAAGTGCAGCTCAAGTAGCATTCTAGTTTGCTCAGTTTTTTTTGTAAATTCTTTCCAATGTGTCAAGTAATTATCTTTTTGCTTTCTCATGATTTGGTTGGGTCTAATTGTGTTGCTGTCCTGGGGCTCTGTGGGGTCTGTTTGTGTTTGTGAACAGAGCCCCAGGACCAGCTTGCTTAGGGGACTCTTCTCCAGGTTTATCTCTCTGTAGGTGATGTCTTTGTTATGGAAGGTTTGGGAATCGCTTCCTTTTAGGTGGTTGTAGAATTTAACGTCTCTTTTCTGGATTTTGATAATTAGCGGGTATCGGCCTAATTCTGCTCTGCATGCATTATTTGGTCTTTTAGGTTGTACATGAAGGATATTATTGCATAATCTCTGAATTCTTAGTTGGTGAGTGGACCCCAGACCTCACAACCATAAAGGGCAATGGGTTCTATAACTGATTCAAGTATTTTTATCCAGATCCTAATTGGTATGTTGAATTTTATGTTCCTTTTGATGGCATATAAGGCCCTTCTTGCCTTGTCTCTCAGATCGTTCACAGCTTTGTGGAAGTTACCTGTGGTGCTGATGTTTAGGTCGAGGTTTGTATACGTTTTTGAGTGTTCTAGGGCAACGGTGTCTAGATGGAATTTGTATTTGTGGTCCTGGGAATTGGTCCTTTTTTGGAACACCATTATTTTTTGTCTTACTGAGATTTACTGTCAGGGCCCAGTTCTGACAGAATCTGTGCAGAAGATGTAGGTGCTGCTATACACCCTCCTTGGTTGGGGACAGAAGCACCAGATCATCAGCAAACAGTAGACATTTGACTTCAGATTCTAGTAGGGTGAGGGCCAGGTGCTGCAGACTGTTTTAGTGCCCTCGCCAATTCGTTGATATATATGTTGAAGAGGGTGGGGCTTAACCTGCATCCCTGTCTCACCCCCCGGCTCTGTGGAAAGAAATGTGTTTTTTGCCAATTTTAACCTCACACTTGTTTGTCTACATGGATTTTATAATGTCGTATGTTTTTCCCCAACACCACTTTCCATCAATTTGTATTGAAAAGATGTTTTGATATCAACAAAGCATGAGAAGACTGCCTTTGTTTTGGTTTGTTTGTCAATGGTGTGTATTGTGAATACATGGTCTGTCGTGTGGTAATTTGGTAAGAAGCCAATTTGACATTTGCTCAGTACGTTGCTTTCACTGAGGAAAACAATGTCTCTCTCTGATCTGCTCTATTATACTCTGATATCTCTCATCTCTACTCTACTGTACTCTGCTCTCATCTCTACTCTGCTCTCATCTCTACTCTACTCTACTCTGCTCTCATCTCTACTCTGCTCTCATCTCTCATCTCTACTCTGCTCTCATCTCTACTCTACTCTACTCTACTCTGCTCTCATCTCTACTCTGCTCTCATCTCTACTCTGCTCTCATCTCTACTCTACTCTACTCTGCTCTCATCTCTACTCTGCTCTCATCTCTACTCTGCTCTCATCTCTACTCTACTCTGCTCTCATCTCTCATCTCTACTCTGATCTCATCTCTACTCTGCTCTCATCTCTACTCTGCTCTCATCTCTCTACTCTACTCTGCTTTGCTCTCTCTCCGTTCTCTCTCTGCCTTCAGTGGATTTCTGCTCAGTCCGGCATTCCCTTATTATTTTTTTCATTCTCAGTTCAGTGACGCGTATTCGGCTCTGCGTCACACAACTCTGACACACACACACACACACACACACACACACACACACACACACACACACACACACACACACACACACACACACACACACACACACACACACACACACACACACACACGTACTCGATGACCGCAGTGATCCGCGTGCTGGGTGGTAACGTGTGGGGGAGGTGAGAAGTGGCTTGTGTGTGTGTGTGTGTGTGTGTGTGTGTGTGTGTGGGGGGGGGGGAACTGCGGGGAGGAGGGGGGAGGATATAGGGGGCGTGTGGATGGCATTGCACGTCAATGAAAGTCTTTGTTCATTCATAATTCTCTGTTCAGCATTGTGTTAATTTTGGTTGATCTGATTCGTAATCCATGGGGGAGGGGGGGGAGGGGGGGGGGGGTGAGGAGAGGGAGGAGAGGGAGGAGAGGGATCATTGCACCATGATATTCTATGACTTTTAAATATTTCATAGAGGTCAAATCATTTAGAGGACAATGCTGTGCAGTGGTTTATATTTTGTATTGCCATTGGACAGATGTAGGCGTGTATCACAGGCTGCTGAGGGAAGGACGACTCATGATAAACGGCCCGGCACGGAGCGAATGGCATCAAACACCATGGAAACCACTGTGTTTAATGTATTTGATACTATTCCACTCCAGTCATTACCACGAGCCCGTCCTCCCCAATTAAGGTGACACCAACCTCCTGTGGCGTATATATTGTATCTCTGAGATTCTTGTTGGATTTTAGGGTACAATTTTATCAGTCATATCGTGGACAAATCGGTGTGTGCTGTATTAACACACACACAGTACTCACTCACTCACCGTCGTGTGAACAGACTAGAGCCGAGCGCAGCAGTAGCTGCCCGTGCTATGGAAACCAAGCCATGCGGAGGGCACTCCCCGCACACTGCTATTAGCCAAGGCAGTCGCTGGGCGAAACGCCGAACTGTGATAGAATTTTTTTGGAAAAACTGTGTGACGTAGAAAGCCCATGGGCCGAAATCTCTTCCTTCCTCATCATCACCACCTCGTGTGTGTGTGTGTGTGTGTGTGTTTACAACAGTCTGCTCAGAGCTCCTACGTCACCCTGTCCTGGTAGAGTAGGACGTACAAGCTGACGTCTTTGCGGCTGAAAGCAGAGCCATATACTGTGGTAGTACACCCATGTGACTCTCTCTAGCTAAAACACAAACACTGTTTAGCAACAACTGGCTAGGTAGGTAGGTAGCTAAAACACAAACACTGCTTAGCAACAACTGGCTAGGTAGGTAGGTAGCTAAAACACAAACACTGCTTAGCAACAACTGGCTAGGTAGGTAGGTAGGTAGCTAAAACACAAACACTGCTTAGCAACAACTGGCTAGGTAGGTAGGTAGGTAGCTAAAACACAAACACTGCTTAGCAACAACTGGCTAGGTAGGTAGGTAGGTAGGTAGGTAGGTAGGTAGTTAAAAAACAAATACTCTCAATGAGAGACAATGACAGGTGGCGGTGATGTCAGACTGCATGCAGTATTCGTAGCTTTAAAAAATGGCCTCAAGGCTCAGCGCGATAGGTTAATCCAGTACATTCCACCGGGGCTAGAGGGGCTGAGTGTCTCGAGGGGCTGAGTGTCTCGAGGGGCTGAGTGTCTCGAGGGGGGCTGAGTGTCTCGAGGGGGGCTGAGTGTCTCGAGGGGGGCTGAGTGTCTCGAGGGGGGCTGAGTGTCTCGAGGGGCTGAGTGTCTCGAGGGGGGCTGAGTGTCTCGAGGGGGGCTAGAGGGGCTGAGTGTCTCGAGGGGGGCTGAGTGTCTTGAGGGGGGCTAGAGGGGCTGAGTGTCTCGAGGGGCTGAGTGTCTCGAGGGGGGCTAGAGGGGCTGAGTGTCTCGAGGGGCTGAGTGTCTCGAGGGGCTGAGTGTCTCGAGGGGCTGAGTGTCTCGAGAAGGGCTAGAGGGGCTGAGTGTCTCGAGGGGCTGAGTGTCTCGAGAAGGGCTGAGTGTCTCGAGAAGGGCTAGAGGGGCTGAGTGTCTCGAGGGGCTGAGTGTCTCGAGGGGCTGAGTGTCTCGAGAAGGGCTAGAGGGGCTGAGTGTTTCGAGGGGCTGAGTGTCTCGAGGGGGGCTAGAGGGGCTGAGTGTTTCGAGGGGGGCTGAGTGTTTCGAGGGGGGCTAGAGGGGCTGAGTGTTTCGAGGGGCTGAGTGTCTCGAGAAGGGCTAGAGGGGCTGAGTGTTTCGAGGGGGGCTAGAGGGGCTGAGTGTTTCGAGGGGGGCTAGAGGGGCTGAGTGTCTCGAGGGGCTGAGTGTCTCGAGGGGCTGAGTGTCTCGATGGGCTGAGTGTTTCGAGGGGGGCTGAGTGTCTTGAGGGGGGCTAGAGGGGCTGAGTGTCTCGAGGGGGGCTAGAGGGGCTGAGTGTCTCGAGGGGCTGAGTGTCTCGAGGGGCTGAGTGTCTTGAGGGGGGGCTAGAGGGGCTGAGTGTCTTGAGGGGGGGCTAGAGGGGCTGAGTGTCTTGAGGGGCTAGAGGGGCTGAGTGTCTTGGGGGGCTAGAGGGGCTGAGTGTCTTGAGGGGCTAGAGGGGCTGAGTGTCTCGAGGGGGGGCTAGAGGGGCTGAGTGTCTTGAGGGGCTGAGTGTCTCGAGAAGGGCTAGAGGGGCTGAGTGTTTCGAGGGGCTGAGTGTCTCGAGGGGGGCTAGAGGGGCTGAGTGTTTCGAGGGGGGCTAGAGGGGCTGAGTGTTTCGAGGGGCTGAGTGTCTCGAGGGGCTGAGTGTCTCGAGGGGCTGAGTGTCTCGATGGGCTGAGTGTCTTGAGGGGGGGCTAGAGGGGCTGAGTGTCTCGAGGGGCTGAGTGTCTCGAGGGGCTGAGTGTCTTGAGGGGGGGCTAGAGGGGCTGAGTGTCTTGGGGGCTAGAGGGGCTGAGTGTCTTGAGGGGGGGGCTAGAGGGGCTGAGTGTCTTGGGGGCTAGAGGGGCTGAGTGTCTTGAGGGGGGGGCTAGAGGGGCTGAGTGTCTTGAGGGGGGGGCTAGAGGGGCTGAGTGTCTTGAGGGGCTGAGTGTCTTGAGGGGGGGCTAGAGGGGCTGAGTGTCTTGAGGGGCTAGAGGGGCTGAGTGTCTTGGGGGGCTGAGTGTCTCGAGAAGGGCTAGAGGGGCTGAGTGTCTTGAGGGGGGGCTAGAGGGGCTGAGTGTCTTGAGGGGCTGAGTGTCTTGAGGGGCTAGAGGGGCTGAGTGTCTTGAGGGGCTAGAGGGGCTGAGTGTCTTGGGGGGCTAGAGGGGCTGAGTGTCTTGGGGGGCTGAGTGTCTTGAGGGGCTAGAGGGGCTGAGTGTCTTGGGGGGCTAGAGGGGCTGAGTGTCTTGAGGGGCTAGAGGGGCTGAGTGTCTTGGGGGGCTAGAGGGGCTGAGTGTCTTGGGGGGCTAGAGGGGCTGAGTGTCTTGGGGGGCTAGAGGGGCTGAGTGTCTTGGGGGGCTAGAGGGGCTGAGTGTCTTGGGGGGCTAGAGGGGCTGAGTGTCTTGAGGGGCTAGAGGGGCTGAGTGTCTTGGGGGGCTAGAAGGGCTGAGTGTCTTGAGGGGCTAGAGGGGCTGAGTGTCTCGAGGGGGGGCTAGAGGGGCTGAGTGTCTTGAGGGGCTGAGTGTCTCGAGAAGGGCTAGAGGGGCTGAGTGTTTCGAGGGGCTGAGTGTCTCGAGGGGGGCTAGAGGGGCTGAGTGTTTCGAGGGGGGCTAGAGGGGCTGAGTGTTTCGAGGGGCTGAGTGTCTCGAGGGGCTGAGTGTCTCGAGGGGCTGAGTGTCTCGATGGGCTGAGTGTTTCGAGGGGGGCTGAGTGTCTTGAGGGGGGCTAGAGGGGCTGAGTGTCTCGAGGGGGGCTGAGTGTCTCGAGGGGGGCTAGAGGGGCTGAGTGTCTCGAGGGGCTGAGTGTCTCGAGGGGCTGAGTGTCTCGAGGGGCTGAGTGTCTTGAGGGGGGGCTAGAGGGGCTGAGTGTCTTGGGGGCTAGAGGGGCTGAGTGTCTTGAGGGGGGGGCTAGAGGGGCTGAGTGTCTTGGGGGCTAGAGGGGCTGAGTGTCTTGAGGGGGGGGCTAGAGGGGCTGAGTGTCTTGAGGGGGGGGCTAGAGGGGCTGAGTGTCTTGAGGGGCTGAGTGTCTTGAGGGGCTAGAGGGGCTGAGTGTCTTGAGGGGGGGCTAGAGGGGCTGAGTGCCTTGAGGGGCTAGAGGGGCTGAGTGTCTTGGGGGGCTGAGTGTCTCGAAGGGCTAGAGGGGCTGAGTGTCTTGAGGGGGGGCTAGAGGGGCTGAGTGTCTTGAGGGGCTAGAGGGGCTGAGTGTCTTGGGGGGCTAGAGGGGCTGAGTGTCTTGGGGGGCTGAGTGTCTTGAGGGGCTAGAGGGGCTGAGTGTCTTGAGGGGCTAGAGGGGCTGAGTGTCTTGGGGGGCTAGAGGGGCTGAGTGTCTTGGGGGGCTAGAGGGGCTGAGTGTCTTGGGGGGCTAGAGGGGCTGAGTGTCTTGGGGGGCTAGAGGGGCTGAGTGTCTTGGGGGGCTAGAGGGGCTGAGTGTCTTGAGGGGCTAGAGGGGCTGAGTGTCTTGGGGGGCTAGAAGGGCTGAGTGTCTTGAGGGGCTAGAGGGGCTGAGTGTCTCGGGGGGCTGAGTGTCTCGGGGGGCTGAGTGTCTTGAGGGGCTGAGTGTCTCGGGGGGCTGAGTGTCTCGAGGGGCTGAGTGTCTCGAGGGGCTGAGTGTCTCGAGGGGCTGAGTGTCTCGGGGGGCTGAGTGTCTCGGGGGGCTAGAGGGGCTGAGTGTCTCGGGGGGCTGAGTGTCTCGGGGGGCTAGAGGGGCTGAGTGTCTCGAGGGGCTGAGTGTCTCAGGGGGCTGAGGTAATTACACCTGGCAGGTGTGTTTGTGTGTGAGCGAGAGCAAAAGACTCTAAATAGGTATATTTATTTCCCAAATTTCAAGATTCATCAAATATTTGCATTGTAGGCCAATGTTTTTTCCCTATTTATAGCCAATGTCAATTCAATTCAAATAGATTTATTGGCATGATGTACTGTAATAATGTACATATTGCGAAGTGTACTTTGGAAATTAAGTGATTAATTTACAATATTAACATAATTTAAATAATAATAATAATAATCAAGATTGTCAACGGGACAATCAGTAACAACAATAATCAATGGTAAAAATGACCATAGAATGGACAATAAACAATGTCATAGAGGACATGTGTAGGTTGGTCGGTCTGTCAGACACTGCCTCTCATCTTTTGGTAAGCAGTAATGTAGTTGTTAAATCAGTGATACTCTCTGTTTAATATTTTTGACATTTTGTCAGGAAATGCAGCTCTGTCTCGGGTTCTGCTGTGGTGCAGTGGTTGCACTGCCTTTCCTCTACAGGGAGCCAGGTTTTTCTGTGTCTACCCTTCTCAATGGCAAGGTTGTGCTCTCTGAGCCCGTATTTTGTCAAGGTTTTTCTAAGGTTTTAATCAGTAACCATGGTCCAATAGTTGGCCATGGTGTACTGCTGATTTAGGGCCAGATATCACTGCATTTTGTTTTATGTTTGTGTTTCCTAATAGGTCATGTCATTTTGTTTTGACTGTGTTGTACTTTGGTTTATTGTGATTGGTTGGATGTTCTGGTGCTGAGGCTTCAGAGTGTTAGTACAACAGGTTTGTGAACTCAGCCCAAGGACCAGCTAGATGCCCTGGGGGAATCTCTCCGTTTTTCTCTTTCTCTCTCTCTCTCTCTCTCTCTCTCTCTCTCTCTCTCTGTGTTTCCAATCTCAGACAAATCCCAGCTAGCACATAACGTTCTGAGAACCATAGGTTTCTTAAAGCTTGGTGAGAGCGTGGTTGTCCTATGGCTATTTTGCATTCAACCTTCCCACAACATTCTGGGAACGGTGCAGGATAGTTACGAAGTAAAGTGTTTAACTTTTCCGGGAGCGAGGCATCTGTATACACGAAAGTGGCTGACTTTCCCCTTTATAATCCATGATTGTCTGGAGTCCCTGCCATATGTCTCGTGTCTAAGCTGTTGAATTGCGACTCCACTTTGTTTGTTTTGCGTCTTTGATTGCGTTTATACACGTCCATGTTGCCTTGGTTATAAATGCGGTGGTTCGCGTTTTCGTGTTATTTTTCTATTATTTCTCTGTTTCTCTCTACATTGTTGGGAAGGAAGTAAGAATTTCACCGTTAGTCTACATCTGTTGTTGACAAAGCATTTGACAAATAACATTTGGTTTGAATGCCGCCATCCTATCACGGTTTTTGGTTGGGATAAGTTGTAATCGTCACCGTGGGAACAACATCCTCTATGCACTTCCTGATGAACTCAAGGCACCGAGTCAGTGTATACGTCGATATTATTCTCAGAGGCAACCCGGAAAAATGTTTCAGTCCGTGTGATCAAAAAAAATCTTGAAGCGTAGATTTCGATTGGTCAGACCAATGTTGAACAGTCCTTGCCACAGGTGCTTATTGCTTAAGTTTCTGCCTAGGGGGGGGAGGAGTGAAATGGAGGTGTGATCTGATTTGCCAAAGGGAGGGCGGGTGAGGGCCTTGTAACCCGGAAGGCAGATTAGCAATGAGTCAGAATACTTGATGCGCGTGTGGCACAAGACATTTATTGATAGATAGAATTTTGTAAGCATTTTCCTCAGAAGTCCACAGCTACAATAAATATGGCCTCAAGTTTGCATAAAGTCCAGTGTAATTCCTTGAGAGCGGTGTCGGCAGTGATGATGACTGAAGAAAATGATCTCGGGATGTAATATGGTGGGCATTTGTTGGTGAGGTATATCCAG
The DNA here is from genome assembly GCF_901001165.1 of Salmo trutta. Taxonomy (NCBI): domain Eukaryota; kingdom Metazoa; phylum Chordata; class Actinopteri; order Salmoniformes; family Salmonidae; genus Salmo; species Salmo trutta. The sequence goes on along the minus strand of NC_042975.1, from coordinate 4,460,891 downwards.
ATTGGGAGAACAAAAGGACTTGAGTTCCTGTACATTACCACAATCACACCACGAGTTGTTAATCATGAAACAAACCCCTTCACCATTTTCTCAGAGAGTTAATTCTTCCTGTCCACGCCATGGACGGAGAACCCTGCTGGCTGAATGGATGGGCAAAATATATCTGATGTCTCTCTGGAAGGAGATCCTCGTCTGCTTTATTGAACCTTAACAAGATGATAGTTTTGTTGATGCTAAGAACGGAATTTATGTTACTTTCTTTGAATGTTCTCTGAACATTACTAAAGTTTTCTTGTGGTTTTTATGGAACTTTTTTTAACGTTCTCTGAAAATGTTTAGAACATTACTTTAAATAGAAACATGTAGGAAAGGTAATGCTGAAGAACAGCAAAATCAAAGTTTATTGGTCACGTACACAGATTTGTAGATGTTATCACAGGTGCAGTGAAATGCTTGTTTCTAGCTCCAACAGTGCAGAAATACCTAGCAATACACACATAATCCAAAAAGTAACAAGATAGAAATGAAGAAATATCAGAATGAGCAAAATCGGAACGAGGAATGTCAGAGTCCCGACTATACAGTGCATTCGGAAAGTTTTCAGACCCCTTGACTTTTTCCACATTGTTACGTTACAGCTTTATTCTAAAATGGATTAAATATATTTTCTTCCCTCACACAATACCACATAATGACAAAGGGAAAACAGTTTTTTAAAAATGTAGGCACATTTATTAAAAATAAAAACAGATACTGTTTTCAGACTCTTTGCTATGAGACTCAAAATTGAGTTCAGTTGCATCCTGTTTCCATTGATCATCCTTGAGATGTTTCTACAACTTGATTGGAGTCAACCTGTGGTAAATTCAATTGACTGGACATGATTTGCAAAAGACACACACCTGTCTATATAAGGTCCCACATTTGACAGTGCATGTCATGGCAAAAACCAATCCATGAGGTCGAATGAATTGTCTGTAGAGCTCCGAGACAGGATTGTGTCGAGGCACAGATCTGGGGAAGGGTACCAACATTTATTTGCAGCATTGAAGGTCCCCAAGAACACAGTGGCATCCATCATTCTAAAATGGAAGAAGATTGGAACCACCAAGACTACCTAGAGCTGGCTGCCCGGCCAAACTGAGCAATCGGGGGAGAATGGCTTTGGTCAGGAATGTGACCAAGAACCCAATGGTCACTCACAGAGCTCCAGAGTTCCTCTGTTGAGATGGGAGAACCTTCCAGAAGGACAACCATCTCTGCAGCACTCAGTAAAAGGCACATGACAGCCCACTTGGAGTTTGCCAGCAGGCACCTAAAGGACTCTCAGACCATGAGAAACAAAATTCTCTGGTCTGATGAAACCAAGATGGAACTCTTTGGCCTGAATGCCAAGCATCACGTCTGGAGGAACCCTGGCACCATTCCTATGGTGAAGCATGGTTGTGGCAGCATCATGCTGTGGGGATGTTTTTCAGCGGCAGGGACTGGGAGATTAGTCAGGATCGAGGGAAAGATGAACGGAGCAAAGCACAGAGAGATCCTTGATGAAAATCTGCTCCAGAGTGCTCAGGACCTCAGACTGGGAGCGAAGGTTCACCTGTAACGTAACAAAATGTCAAGGGGTCTGAATACTTTCCGAATGCACTGCATCTATGTAATGGGACACTGACCGTTCCCATTGGCAGATATACTTTATGGGACACTGACCGTTCCCATTGGCAGATATACATACTGGGACACTGACCGTTCCCATTGGCATATATACGTTCTGGGACACTGACCGTTCCCATTGGCAGATATACGTACTGGGACACTGACCGTTCCCATTGACAGATATACGTACTGGGACACTGACTGTTCCCATTGACAGATATACGTACTGGGACACTGACCGTTCCCATTGACAGATATACGTACTGGGACACTGACCGTTCCCATTGGCAGATATACGTACTGGGACACTGACCGTTCCCATTGGCAGATATACGTTCTGGGACACTGACCGTTCCCATTGGCAGATATACGTTCTGGGACACTGACCGTTCCCATTGGCAGATATACTTTATGGGACACTGACCGTTTCCATTGGCAGATATACGTTCTGGGACACTGACCGTTCCCATTGGCAGACATACTTTATGGGACACTGACCGTTCCCATTGGCAGATATACGTACTGACACACTGACCGTCATGGTTTGTTTTTCTTTCTGATCATTAACATAATGACATTAGGGAACAAAACAGGAAGAACGCCTCCCATGAAGGTTGTGTCCCAAATAGAAAAAGGGCTCTGGTCAAAAGTAAGGCATTTTGAGATGTACAATATTTTAACTCTTTTTTTTTTTAACATCTTATCTTCTCTTCTTTTCATTGCAGGTGCAGTGGTATGTAGGCTATCCGACCTGTTCTCTCCCTCCTTCTCCTGGTTACCGTGGTTACGACCCCTGACTGCCAGAGCATCAGCACCTTGGCTTTAGACTGCTTACTGCTTTAAAAAAAGTCTCACAGTTACAGTAACAGTCTACAGTCATGGCTACTGATGCCTGGCAACTCGCCGTGGCAACACTACCTGTCCTGGAGACATCGCCCTGGAAGTGCTGCTATGGAAACTATAGTTTAGGTTAACTAACACCCTGACAATGGTATTGTACAGATGTCGTCTTAATTTGATCATCCTGTTGTAGCAGGAATTTTCCTTCACAACAGGAAATGTAAATGTGTAGTGTATTTGAAAACGTCAGACTTGATTTGTCCAACAAAAATAATGTATCAACCCCTACAACAACAAAAAATCCATTAATTATAATCCACATAACAATTCACATTTCCTGTTGCTGCAGGATTATTTTCATGCTGTGTGAAACTGGTCATATTAAGATATGGCATGTCTTGGTAAGTCTCTAGGAATGTCCTCGTAGCAACTTTCCAGAGGACTCCACAAAAATTCCACAACGCTTTCTTCTCTCTCTCTTTCTCCCCCATTTATTCCTCTCTTCCTTGCTTTCCCTCTCTCCCCCCCAAACTCCCTCTTTCTCCTCTTCTGTCTGCCTCGTGCCCCTGTGTGTGAGCCAGCCTGACTGCATGGGCCCGTATTGGGGGATTTCTATGCTGATGTGCGCACGTCATATCCACCCAAGAGCCAATCGGACATCGCCATCTCCAGTTACCATGCCAACTCCCACTCCTCCTTCTCCCTGCTGTCTCCATGGCGACCGTGGCTTTAGATTGTTACTGTAGAGACGGCAACATGGTAACAGTCTACAGCCATGGTCGTTAGGGGGCATGCGTCACGGCGACAGCAGAAGGCAACGGCGAGGGATGGAAAAGATAAGAGAAGAAAAAAAAGTGAGGTGTGTGTGTGTGTGTGTGTGTGTGTGTGTGTGTGTGTGTGTGTGTGTGTGCGCGCACTGTCTGGCTTGTGTGACGACAGTGTTGTCCCAGTAGATAGGCAACCCAGCTCTCTCTCACACACACACACACACACACACACACACACACACACACACACACACACACACATACACACACACACACACAGCTCTCTGAGCCAAAGACACCGCTCACTGCTGTGAAGTTGTCAGTTATTTTACAGAGTGGTCTATACAGTACATGGTACAACCGCAGTAAAGCTAGACAGGGGACACCGCAGTAAAGCTAGACGGGGGACACCGCAGTAAGGCTAGACGGGGGACACCGCAGTAAAGCTAGACAGGGGACACCGCAGTAAAGCTAGACGAGGGACACCACAGTAAAGCTAGACGGGGACACCGCAGTAAAGCTAGACGAGGGACACCACAGTAAAGCTAGACGGGGGACACCGCAGTAAAGCTAGACGGGGGACACCGCAGTAAAGCTAGACAGGGGACACCGCAGTAAAGCTAGACAGGGGACACCGCAGTAAAGCTAGACAGGGGACACCGCAGTAAAGCTAGACGGGGGACACCGCAGTAAAGCTAGATGGGGACACCGCAGTAAAGCTAGACAGGGGACACCGCAGTAAAGCTAGACGGGGACACCGCAGTAAAGCTAGACGGGGGACACCGCAGTAAAGCTAGACAGGGGACACCGCAGTAAAGCTAGACGAGGGACACCGCAGTAAAGCTAGACGAGGGACACCGCAGTAAAGCTAGACGAGGGACACCACAGTAAAGCTAGACAGGGGACACCACAGTAAAGCTGGACAGGGGACACCACAGTAAAGCTAGACAGGGGACACCGCAGTAAAGCTAGACAGGGGACACCGCAGTAAAGCTAGACAGGGGACACCGCAGTAAAGCTAGACGGGAGACACCGCAGTAAAGCTGGACAGGGGACACCGCAGTAAAGCTAGACAGGGGACACCGCAGTAAAGCTAGACAGGGGACACCGCAGTAAAGCTGGACGGGGACACCGCAGTAAAGCTGGACAGGGGACACCGCAGTAAAGCTGGACAGGGGACACCGCAGTAAAGCTGGACAGGGGACACCGCAGTAAGGTTAGACGGGGGACACCGCAGTAAAGCTAGACAGGGGACACCGCAGTAAAGCTAGACAGGGGACACCGCAGTAAGGTTAGACGGGGGACACCGCAGTAAAGCTGGACAGGGGACACCGCAGTAAGGTTAGACGGGGGACACCGCAGTAAAGCTAGACAGGGGACACCGCAGTAAAGCTAGACAGGGGACACCGCAGTAAGGTTAGACGGGGGACACCGCAGTAAAGCTGGACAGGGGACACCGCAGTAAAGCTAGACAGGGGACACCGCAGTAAAGCTAGACAGGGGACACCGCAGTAAAGCTGGACGGGGGACACCGCAGTAAAGCTAGACAGGGGACACCGCAGTAAAGCTAGACAGGGGACACCGCAGTAAAGCTAGACAGGGGACACCGCAGTAAAGCTAGACGGGAGACACCGCAGTAAAGCTGGACAGGGGACACCGCAGTAAAGCTAGACAGGGGACACCGCAGTAAAGCTAGACAGGGGACACCGCAGTAAAGCTGGACGGGGACACCGCAGTAAAGCTGGACAGGGGACACCGCAGTAAAGCTGGACAGGGGACACCGCAGTAAAGCTGGACAGGGGACACCGCAGTAAGGTTAGACGGGGGACACCGCAGTAAAGCTAGACAGGGGACACCGCAGTAAAGCTAGACAGGGGACACCGCAGTAAGGTTAGACGGGGGACACCGCAGTAAAGCTGGACAGGGGACACCGCAGTAAGGTTAGACGGGGGACACCGCAGTAAAGCTAGACAGGGGACACCGCAGTAAAGCTAGACAGGGGACACCGCAGTAAAGCTAGACAGGGGACACCGCAGTAAGGTTAGACGGGGGACACCGCAGTAAAGCTGGACAGGGGACACCGCAGTAAAGCTAGACAGGGGACCCCGCAGTAAAGCTAGACAGGGGACACCGCAGTAAAGCTGGACGGGGGACACCGCAGTAAAGCTAGACAGGGGACACCGCAGTAAAGCTGGACGGGGGACACCGCAGTAAAGCTAGACGGGGGACACCGCAATAAAGCTAGACGGGGGACACCGCAGTAAAGCTAGACGGGGGACACCGCAGTAAAGCTAGACAGGGGACACCACAGTAAAGCTAGACGGGGACACCGCAGTAAAGCTAGACGGGGACACCGCAGTAAAGCTAGACAGGGGACACCGCAGTAAAGCTAGACGGGGGACACCGCAGTAAAGCTAGACAGGGGACACCGCAGTAAAGCTAGACACCGCAGTAAAGCTTGACAGGGGACACCGCAGTAAAGCTAGACGGGGGACACGGCAGTAAAGCTAGACAGGGGACACCGCAGTAAAGCTAGACAGGGGACACCGCAATAAAGCTAGACGGGGACACCGCAGTAAAGCTAGACGGGGGACACCGCAGTAAAGCTAGACAGGGGACACCGCAGTAAAGCTAGACAGGGGACACCGCAGTAAAGCTAGACAGGGGACACCGCAGTAAAGCTAGACGGGGGACACCGCAGTATTGCTAGATGGGGGACACCGCAGTAAAGCTAGACAGGGGACACAGCAGTAAAGCTGGACACCGCAGTAAAGCTAGACGGGGGACACCGCAGTAAGGCTGGACACCGCAGTAAAGCTAGACGGGGGACACCGCAGTAAAGCTAGACGGGGGACACCGCAGTAAAGCTAGACAGGGGACACTGCAGTAAAGCTAGACGGGGGACACCGCAGTAAAGCTAGACGAGGGACACCACAGTAAAGCTAGACAGGGGACACCGCAGTAAAGCTAGACAGGGGACACCGCAGTAAAGCTAGACGGGGGACACCGCAGTAAAGCTAGACGGGGGACACCGCAGTAAAGCTAGACTGGGGACACCGCAGTAAAGCTAGACAGGGGACACCGCAGTAAAGCTAGACGGGGGACACCGCAGTAAAGCTAGACGGGGGACACCGCAGTAAGGCTAGACAGGGGACACCACAGTAAAGCTATACAGGGGACACCGTAGTAAAGCTAGACAGGGGACACCGCAGTAAAGCTAGACAGGGGACACCGCAGTAAGGCTGGACACCGCAGTAAAGCTAGACGGGGACACCGCAGTAAGGCTGGACACCGCAGTAAAGCTAGACGGGGGACACCACAGTAAAGCTAGACGGGGGACACCGCAGTAAAGCTAGACAGGGGACACCGCAGTAAAGCTGGACGGGGGACACCGCAGTAAAGCTAGACGGGGGACACCGCAGTAAAGCTGGACACCGCAGTAAAGCTAGACGGGGGACACCGCAGTAAGGCTGGACGGGGGACACCGCAGTAAAGCTAGACAGGGGACACCGCAGCAAAGCTAGACGGGGGACACCGCAGTAAAGCTGGACGGGGGACACCGCAGTAAAGCTAGACAGGGGACACCGCAGCAAAGCTAGACAGGGGACACCGCAGCAAAGCTAGACGGGGACACCGCAGTAAAGCTAGACAGGGGACACCGCAGTATTGCTAGACGGGGGACACCGCAGTAAAGCTAGACAGGGGACACCGCAGTATTGCTAGACGGGGGACACCGCAGTAAGGCTGGACGGGGACACCGCAGTAAAGCTGGACACCGCAGTAAAGCTGGACGGGGGACACCGCAGTATTGCTAGACGGGGGACACCGCAGTAAAGCTAGACAGGGGACACCACAGTAAAGCTAGACAGGGGACACCGCAGTATTGCTAGACGGGGGACACCGCAGTAAAGCTAGACAGGGGACACCACAGTAAGGCCAGACAGGGGACACCACAGTAAAGCTAGACGGGGGACACCGCAGTAAAGCTAGACGGGGAACACCGCAGTAAAGCTAGACAGGGGAAAGTCATAACAAAGTCATAACAAACACACAAACTTCCCTTCATTTCAGTTGTATTGACAAACGAATAGTTTTGAATTTACATGCCAATAAATTAGCTGCCACCAAAAAATGGCTACATACTTTTCATTAAAATGTCTGTACTTTTAGATGGTCTTGTGTAAAGCATGCATACATCCATGTGTGTGTGAGTGGGTGCTCCCAGTGTGAGTGGGTGCTTCCTGTGTGATTGGGTGCTCCCTGTGTGAGTGGGTGCTCCCTGTGTGAGTGGGTGCTCCCTGTGCGAGTGGGTGCTCCCTGTGCGAGTGGGTGCTCCCTGTGCGAGTGGGTGCTCCCTGTGCGAGTGGGTGCTCCCTGTGCGAGTGGGTGCTCCCTGTGCGAGTGGGTGCTCCCTGTGCGAGTGGGTGCTCCCTGTGCGAGTGGGTGCTCCCTGTGCGAGTGGGTGCTCCCTGTGCGAGTGGGTGCTCCCAGTGTGAGTGGGTGCTCCCTGTGTGTGACAGCAGGGCTGTTGTTTGCCGGGTATCAGAGGCACAGCACCACAGCAACACAATCCATTCGGATAGGGGGTGGCAGCGTAGCTCAGTGGTTGGACGAGCGTTGGACTAGTAACCGAAAGGTTGCTAGATCGAATCCCCCGTGGTGACAAGGAACAAATCTGTCGTTCTGCCCCCTGAACAAGGCGGTTAACCCACTGTTCCCCGGTAGGCGCTCATTGTAAATAAGAATGTGTTCTTAACTGACTTAACCAAGTTAAATAAAGGTTAAATAAAGTAATGATTTGGGTATAAACTATCTTAGTGTTTGCTGCTCTCTACAGCTCAGCGTGTGTCATTGGCTCCACATCTGGACAGAGCAGAGATGTGTAGTAAGTGAACCCTTTATTCTCCACACACTGCTGAAGTGCAATACACCAATCCAATGCTTTTGAATCCATGATGAAAGTGGGGAAAAGTATGGAGAATCGGGACACTAGTCTCTCAGGTAGAAAGACAACGTCAAACAGCTTTCACATGAGTCTTCAGCACTATGTGACACTGTAAACATTTTAACTACTGTACACAATGGGGATTGATTTTTTAAAAAACTATAAAGTGATAATTGGATAAATGTCATTTGTCTGCTGTTTTTTTTGGGGGGGGTGGCATGTGCTGCAAATATCTAGGTGGCATTTTACGTCAAGCTGCAGAGTTAACGTGTAGTTCCATACTAGATAGACGGAGAGACTTGTAGTTCCATACTAGATAGACGGAGAGACGTGTAGTTCCATACTAGATAGACGGAGAGAGGAGATGTGTAGTTCCATACTAGATAGACGGAGAGACTTGTAGTTCCATACTAGATAGACGGAGAGACGTGTAGTTCCATACTAGATAGACGGAGAAACGTGTAGTTCCATACTAGATAGACGGAGAGACGTGTAGTTCCATACTAGATAGACGGAGAGACGTGTAGTTCCATACTAGATAGACGGAGAGACGTGTAGTTCCATACTAGATAGACGGAGAGACGTGTAGTTCCATACTAGATAGACGGAGAGACGTGTAGTTCCATACTAGATAGACGGAGAGACGTGTAGTTCCATGCTAGATAGACGGAGAGACGTGTAGTTCCATACTAGATAGACAGAGAGACGTGTAGTTCCATACTAGATAGACGGAGAGACGTGTAGTTCCATGCTAGATAGACGGAGAGACATGTAGTTCCATACTAGATAGACGGAGAGACATGTAGTTCCATCCTAGATAGACGGAGAGAGGAGACGTGTAGTTCCATACTAGATAGACAGAGAGACTTGTAGTTCCATACTAGATAGACCGAGAGACATGTAGTTCCATACTAGATAGACGGAGAGACGTGTAGTTCCATACTAGATAGACGGAGAGACGTGTAGTTCCATACTAGATAGACGGAGAGACGTGTAGTTCCATACTAGATAGACGGAGAGACGTGTAGTTCCATACTAGATAGACAGAGAGACGTGTAGTTCCATACTAGATAGACGGAGAGACGTGTAGTTCCATACTAGATAGACGGAGAGACGTGTAGTTCCATACTAGATAGACGGAGAGACGTGTAGTTCCATACTAGATAGACGGAGAGACATGTAGTTCCATCCTAGATAGACGGAGAGAGGAGACGTGTAGTTCCATACTAGATAGACGGAGAGACTTGTAGTTCCATACTAGATAGACGGAGAGACATGTAGTTCCATACTAGATAGACGGAGAGATGTGTAGTTCCATACTAGATAGACGGAGAGACGTGTAGTTCCATACTAGATAGACGGAGAGACTTGTAGTTCCATACTAGATAGACGGAGAGACGTGTAGTTCCATACTAGATAGACGGAGAGACGTGCAGTTCCATACTAGATAGACGGAGAGACGTGTAGTTCCATACTAGATAGACGGAGAGACGTGTAGTTCCATACTAGATAGACGGAGAGACTTGTAGTTCCATACTAGATAGACGGAGAGACGTGTAGTTCCATACTAGATAGACGGAGAGACGTGTAGTTCCATACTAGATAGACGGAGAGACGTGTAGTTCCATACTAGATAGACGGAGAGACGTGTAGTTCCATACTAGATAGACGGAGAGACGTGTAGTTCCATACTAGATAGACGGAGAGACGTGTAGTTCCATACTAGATAGACGGAGAGAGGAGACGTGTAGTTCCATACTAGATAGACGGAGAGACGTGTAGTTCCATACTAGATAGACGGAGAGACGTGTAGTTCCATACTAGATAGACGGAGAGACGTGTAGTTCCATACTAGATAGACGGAGAGAGGAGACGTGTAGTTCCATACTAGATAGACGGAGAGACGTGTAGTTCCATACTAGATAGACGGAGAGACGTGTAGTTCCATACTAGATAGATGGAGAGACGTGTAGTTCCATACTAGATAGATGGATAGACTTGTAGTTCCATACTAGATAGACGGAGAGACGTGTAGTTCCATACTAGATAGACGGAGAGACGTGTAGTTCCATACTAGATAGACGGAGAGACGTGTAGTTCCACACTAGATAGACGGAGAGATGTGTAGTTCCATACTAGATAGACGGAGAGACGTGTAGTTCCATACTAGATAGACGGAGAGACGTGTAGTTACATACTAGGTAGACGGAGAGACGTGTAGTTCCATCCTAGATAGATGGAGAGACGTGTAGTTCCATACTAGATAGACGGAGAGAGGAGACGTGTAGTTACATACTAGATAGATGGAGAGACGTGTAGTTCCATACTAGATAGACGGAGAGACGTGTAGTTCCATACTAGATAGACGGAGAGACGTGTAGTTACATACTAGATAGACGGAGAGACGTGTAGTTCCATACTAGATAGACGGAGAGAGGAGACGTGTAGTTCAATACTAGATAGACGGAGAGACGTGTAGTTCCATACTAGATAGACGGAGAGAGGAGACGTGTAGTTCCATACTAGATAGACGGAGAGAGGAGACGTGTAGTTCCATACTAGATAGACGGAGAGACGTGTAGTTCCATACTAGATAGACGGAGAGACGTGTAGTTCAATACAGATAGACGGAGAGACGTGTAGTTCCATCCAAGATAGACGGAGAGACGTGTAGTTCCATACTAGATAGACGGAGAGAGGAGACGTGTAGTTCCATACTAGATAGACGGAGAGACGTGTAGTTCCATACTAGATAGACGGAGAGAGGAGACGTGTGTTTTCTTTCATCCTTGTACTGTAAGAGCCTACGTGCTGATTGAGAACACAGCACATTAACTCTTACTGTTCAAGGCTGAGAGATAGTAAAGAGGGGAGAAGAGAGGAAAGGAGAGAGAGAAGGAGAAATTATGCACACTAACACTCACACACACGATAATGCTTCTGTAAACGACAGTGGTTGGATTAAAACAGTCATTTTTAAACATGTGGCATGTCAGTGTAGTCAGCCATCCCTCTTCTCTCCGTCCCTCTTTCCTACCCCTCCATCTACCCCTCCATCCACCCCTCTTTCCCATACCTCCACCCCTCCCTCTTCCCTACCCCTCCATCCCTCCTTCCATCCTTTCACCCATTCATCTCTTCCACTCTCCCCATCCTTCCTTCCACTACTCCCTCCATCCCATCCGGATGATGACTAATACTTACCCCAGTCAGATGTTTCAGAGTCAGACAGGCACCTGTGAGGACGGCCAAACCACAGATCTGTCTGCCAGAACCCCGGCTGTGGCCCCTCAGCCCAATAACACCCGCCGATGACATCATACAGCAGTCATGTGACCTGCCCTCCACTTCATACCACTTCCTCTGAGAGAAAGGAAGAGGGAGAAGAGGGCGAGAGGATAGGGAAAGGGGGCAGGAGGAGGGGGAGAGAGAGAGAGGAGGGAGAGGGAGAGAGGAGGGAGAGGGAGGGAGTGAAATAGAGAATTTGCAGAGAATGACAGACAGGGAGAAGTAATGAAGATTTTGGCTTCAACCACAGTACACACTGTCCACATAAACAGGAAAACCATAGAGGAGGAGAGGAGAGGGAGGGAGGGAGGAGGGAGAGAGGGACATAAAGAGAGGAGGGAGAGAGGGACATGGAGGGAGAGAGGGACATAGAGGGAGGAGGGAGAGAGGGACATGGAGGGAGAGAGGGACATAGAGAGAGGCAGGAGGGAGAAAGGGACATAGAGAGGGAGAGAGGGACATAGAGAGAGGGACATAGAGAGAGGGAGGAGGGAGAGAAGGTCATAGAGAGAGAGAGGAGGGAGAGAGGGACATAGAGAGAGAGGAGGGAGAGAGGGACATAGAGAGGGAGGAGGGAGCGAGGGACATAGAGAGGGAGGAGGGAGCGAGGGACATAGAGAGAGAGAGGAGGGAGAGAGGGACATAGAGAGAGAGAGGAGGGAGAGAGGGACAGAGAGAGAGAGGAGGGAGAGAGGGACATAGAGAGGGAGGAGGGAGCGAGGGACATAGAGAGGGATGAGGGAGAGAGGGACATAGAGAGAGAGTAGGGAGAGAGACATAGAGAGGGAGGAGGGAGCGAGGGACATAGAGAGGGAGGAGGGAGGGACATAGAAGGAGGAGGGAGAGAGGGACATGGAGAGAGGGAGGAGGGAGAGAGGGACATAGAGAGGGAGGAGGGAGCGAGGGACATAGAGAGAGAGAGGAGGGAGAGAGGGACATAGAGAGGGAGGAGGGAGCGAGGGACATAGAGAGGGAGGAGGGAGGGACATAAAAGGAGGAGGAGAGAGGGACATGGAGAGAGGGAGGAGGGAGAGAGGGACATGGAGGGAGAGAGGGACATAGAGAGGAGGGAGCGAGGGACATAGAGAGAGAGAGGAGGGAGAGAGGGACATAGAGAGAGAGAGAGGAGGGAGAGACGGACATAGAGAGAGAGGAGGGAGAGAGGGACATAGAGAGAGAGAGGGAGGAGGGAGAGAGGGACATAGAGAGAGAGAGGAGGGAGAGAGGGACATAGAGAGAGAGGAGGGAGAGAGGGACATAGAGAGAGAGAGTGAGGAGGGAGAGAGGGACATAGAGAGGGAGGAGGGAGCGAGGGACATAGAGGGACATAGAGAGGGAGGAGGGAGAGAGGGACAGAGGGAGGAGGGAGAGAGGGACAGAGAGAGAGGGAGGAGGGAGAGAGGGACATAGGGGGAGAGGGAGGAGGGAGAGAGGGACATAGGGGAGAGAGAGAGGGAGGAGAGAGGGGCATAGAGAGGGAGAGGGACATAGAAAGAGAGAGGGAGGAGGGAGAGAGGAACATAGAGAAAGAGAGAATAAAGTTCAACACAAACCACACCAATATGGACACAGAGGAACACAACACGCAAAGAATGTTCAATCACACACAGCTGGTGACGTTCAGCATCGAAGGAGCACAGTGACCCGATCCATGTTCTGACGTTCATATCCCTCTCCCTCCATTCATCACCCCTCTCCATTCATCACCCCTCTCCCTCCATTCATCACCCCTCTCCATTCATCACCCCCTCTCTCTCCATTCATCACCCCTTCTCTCTTTGTTTGTAAACAGAACAATGTGTCAGATGATTATGTCACTGCTGGCCTTTGGATGGATGGAAGGAAGGAAGGAAGGCAGGCAGGGCAGGGCAGGGCGGCAGGCAGGCAGGGCAGGCATGCAGGCAGGAAGGCAGGGCAGGCAGGCAGGCAGGGCAGGGCAGGCAGGCAGGCAGGAAGGGCAGGCAGGCAGGCAGGCAGGCAGGCAGGCAGGCAGGCAGGCAGGCAGGCAGGCAGGGCAGGGCAGGCAGGAAGGGCAGGCAGGCAGGCAGGCGGGCAGGGCAGGCAGGCAGGAAGGAAGGCCACACACAGAAATATACATACAATAACATACACACACAGGCAAGCAGACATGTGTTGCATTCAGGAACACACACACCACAATGTAAAGTCACATTGATTCCACCTTGTTCCAAAAAACTAAACAAATCCCATTCCAACTGTCCCACCTCATAATGATGGTGATGATGATGGTGATGATGATGATGGTGATGGTAGCAGAGAGCTGAGGAGAAGATGATGAAATATTGTTTTAGTTCGGGAGATCAAATCCACACGGGTTCTGAGGCAGTCCGGTATTATTACATAGTAGCAGTCTGTATTGGTAGCAGTAGTAATAGTAGTAGTCTGTATTGGTAGCAGTAGTAATAGTAGCAGTCTGTATTGGTAGCAGTAGTAATAGTAGCAGTCTGTATTGGTAGCAGTAGTAATAGTAGTAGTCTATATTGGTAGCAGTAGTAATAGTAGCAGTCTGTATTGGTAGCAGTAGTAATAGTAGCAGTAGTAATAGCAGCAGTAGTAATAGTAGCAGTCTGTATTGGTAGTAATAGTAGCAGTCTGTATTGGTAGCAGTAGTAATAGTAGCAGTCTGTATTGGTAGCAGTAGTAATAGTAGCAGTCTGTACTGATAGCGGTCTGTATTAGTAGTAATAGTAGTAGTAATAGTAGTCTGTATTGGTAGTAATAGTAGCAGTCTGTATTAGTAGCAGTAGTAATAGCAGTAGTCTGTATTGGTAGTAATAGTAGCAGTTTGTATTAGTAGCAGTAGTAATAGTAACAGTCTGTATTAGTAGCAGTAGTAATAGTAACAGTCTGTATTAGTAGCAGTAGTAATAGTAACAGCCTGTATTGGTAGCAGTAGTAATAGTAGTAGTAATAGTAGTATATTGGTAGCAGTCTGTATTGGTAGTAATAGTAACAGTCTGTATTGGTAGCAGTAGTAATAGTGGTAGTAATAGTAGTCTATTGGTAGCAGTCTGTATTGGTAGTAATAGTAACAGTCTGTATTGGTAGCAGTCTGTATTGGTAGTAATAGTAGCAGTCTGTATTAGTAGTAATAGTAGAAGTCTGTAATGATAGCAGTAGTAATAGTAGCAGTCTGTATTGGTAGCAGTCTGTATTAGTAGCAGTAGTAACAGTAGCAGTCTGTATTAGTAGCAGTAGTAATAGTAGCAGTCTATATTGGTAGCAGTAGTAATAGTAGCAGTCTGTATTGATAGCGGTCTGTATTAGTAGCAGTCTGTATTAGTAGCAGTAGTAACAGTAGCAGTCTGTATTGATAGCAGTAGTAATAGTAGCAGTCTGTATTGGTAGCAGTCTGTATTGGTAGCAGTAGTAATAGTAGCAGTCTGTATTGGTAGCAGTCTGTATTGGTAGCAGTAGTAATAGTAGTAGTCTGTATTAGTAGCAGTAATAGTAGCAGTCTGTAATAGTAGCAGTCTGTATTAGTAGCAGTAGTAACAGTAGCAGTCTGTATTGGTAGCAGTAGTAATAGTAGCAGTAGTAATAGTAGCAGTCTGTATTGGTAGTAATAGTAGCAGTCTGTATTGGTAGTAATATTAGCAGTCTGTATTGGTAGCAGTAGTAATAGTAGGAGTCTGTATTAGTAGCAGTAGTAATAGTAGCAGTCTGTATTGGTAGCAGTAGTAATAGTAGCAGTCTGTATTAGTAGCAGTAGTAATAGTAGAAGTCTGTAATGATAGCAGTAGTAATAGTAGCAGTCTATATTAGTAGCAGTAGTAATAGTAGCAGTCTGTATTGATAGCAGTCTGTATTAGTAGCAGTCTGTATTGGTAGCAGTAGTAATAGTAGCAGTCTGTATTAGTAGCAGTAGTAATAGCAGTAGTCTGTATTGGTAGCAGTCTGTAATAGTAGCAGTCTGTATTGGTAGCAGTAGTAATAGTAGCAGTAGTAATAGTAGGAGTCTGTATTGGTAGCAGTAGTAATAGTAGCAGTCTGTATTGGTAGCAGTAGTAATAGTAGCAGTCTGTAATAGTAGCAGTCTGTATTGGTAGCAGTAGTAATAGTAGCAGTCTGTATTGGTAGCAGTAGTAATAGTAGCAGTCTGTATTGGTAGCAGTAGTAATAGTAGTAGTCTGTATTGGTAGCAGTCTGTATTGGTAGCAGTATTTATAGTAGTAGTCTGTATTGGTAGCAGTATTTATAGTAGCAGTAGTAATAGAAGCAGTCTGTATTAGTAGCAGTAGTAATAGTAGTAGTCTGTATTAGTAGCAGTCGTAATAGCAGTAGTCTGTATTAGTAGGAGTAGTAATAGTAGCAGTCTGTATTAGTAGCAGTAGTAATAGCAGTAGTCTGTATTAGTAGCAGTAGTAATAGTAGTAGTCTGTATTAGTAGCAGTCTGTAATAGTAGTAGTCTGTATTGGTAGCAGTAGTAATATTAGTAGTCTGTATTAGTAGCAGTAGTAATAGTAGTAGTCTGTATTGGTAGCAGTCTGTATTGGTAGCAGTATTTATAGTAGTAGTCTGTATTGGTAGCAGTATTTATAGTAGCAGTAGTAATAGTAGTAGTCTGTATTAGTAGCAGTAGTAATAGTAGTAGTCTGTATTAGTAGCAGTAGTAATAGTAGTAGTCTGTATTAGTAGCAGTAGTAATAGTAGTAGTCTGTATTAGTAGCAGTAGTAATAGTAGTAGTCTGTATTAGTAGCAGTAGTAATAGTAGTAGTCTGTATTGGTAGCAGTCTGTATTGGTAGCAGTATTTATAGTAGTAGTCTGTATTGGTAGCAGTATTTATAGTAGCAGTAGTAATAGTAGTTGTCTGTATTAGTAGCAGTAGTAATAGTAGTAGTCTGTATTAGTAGCAGTAGTAATAGCAGTAGTCTGTATTAGTAGCAGTCTGTATTGGTAGCAGTAGTAATAGCAGTAGTCTGTATTAGTAGCAGTAGTAATAGTAGCAGTAGTCTGTATTAGTAGCAGTAGTAATAGTAGTACCTGGCTGGTATCTTGCGTCTTCAGGCAGTTTGGAGTTGAAGGACCTTTTTTATACACACACTCTCTCTGTGGCCCCTCCCTCTATAGCGTCTCCCGTGACAACAAGGCTTCTTGAATCAAAATACAGCATGTCGGTCTGACACACCTCCTGCCTTCTCCATCCCTGCCAAACATACTAAACATACTGCTTTCAGAACCTTAAAGAGAGAGAGAGAGAACCCCCCCTTCTCCCTCCCTCTGTTATTTCGCGGTTGTTGTGCAATAGAGGAAGAACAGATTCCAAAGCAGAGAGTCACAGCTCTGTTGTAAAACTTACTGGCAACACTGACTCTCTGTTTTTCTTTTTCTGTGTCCCTCTCTCTCCATTCCTCTCTCCTTGTTATCAAAACCATGTGTGTGTGTGTGTGTGTGTGTGTGTGTGTGTGTGTGTGTGTGTGTATGCTAAGGTCTAGGAGGGACCGAAGGGACACAGGGGAGGACAGGAGGGGAAAGATAGAGACAATAACTGCAGACAGACAGACAGACAGACAGACAGACAGACAGACAGACAGACAGACAGACAGACAGACAGACAGACAGACAGACAGACAGACAGACAGACAGAGACACAGACAGACAGACAGACAGACAGACACAGACAGACAGACAGACAGACAGACAGACAGACAGACAGACAGACAGACAGAGACACAGACAGACAGACAGACACAGACAGACAGACAGACAGACAGACAGACAGACAGACAGACAGACAGACAGACAGAATGAGGCTGATATCTTGTGATATCAGTTGATAATTGGATAGAATACGACGAGAGAGAGGGATGAGAGGAAAAGAGCTTGGTAGGGTAGAACATGGGAATAAAAAGAGACATGGAAAATATAATTGAAAGGCTGAATGGAAAATGAGAAGTGGAGAGAGAGAGAGAGGAAGGACAAGACAGAAAGAGAGAGGGAAGACGAGAGAGAGAGAGAGGTCAGGTAATAATTATACAGTGAGAAAGAGAGAGAGAATAAAAAAATACAGAAATCTAATATTGATAAGCTTCCGTATGTGTTAGGTGAGAAACCGCCGTGTGAAATCATCACAGCAAAATGTGTGTCACAGTTGTCGTCGGTGAAAGAGGACCAAAATGCAGCAGGTACGTGAATGCTCATCTTGACTTTTATTTACTATAAGAATGAACATACAAAATACGAAGACGAACAAATAACAGTCTGGCAAAGCATAGGGCTTTACACAGAACAATCACCCACAAATCACAAACACAGACACACCCTTATATATATGAGACTCTCAATCAAAGGCAGATAGACAACACCTGCCTTCAACTGAGAGTCCCAATCCCAATTAACCAACATAGAAACACACTCACCAGACTAGACATAGAAATACATAAACAGACTATAAACCAAAACCCCGGAAATACTAAATCAAACACCCTTAATCAAACACACCACCCTGAACCACATAAAACAAATACCCTCTGTCACGCCCTGACCAAACTACAAAACAATTAACCTTATATACTGGCCAGGACGTGACAATGTGTGACATGTTGCGATAAGAAAAGGGCAACCAGAGAAACACAAACACCAAAGTAAATAAAACCTACACTGAACAAAAATATAATCCCAACATGCAACAATTTCTCAGGTTTTTACTGAGTTACAGTTCATATAAGGAATTCAGTCAATTAAAAATACATTCAGTAGGATAATCTATGGGAATACAGATACGCATGTGTTGATCACAGATATCTTAAAAAAAAAAAAGGTAGGGGCATGGATCAGAAAACCAGTCAGTGTCTGGTGTGACCACCATTTTGCCTCATGGAGCGCGACATCTCCTTCACATAGAGTTGGTCAGGCTGTTGATTGTGACCTGTGGAATGTTGTCCCTCTCCTCTTCAATGGCTGTGTGAAGTTGCTAGATATTGGCGGGAACTGGAACACGCTGTCGTACACGTCGATCCAGAGCATCCCAAACATGCTCAATGGGTGACATGTGTCACGGCTCCTCCTCTGCAGTGCAGGGGTGGTTCCTCCTGCAGGCAGAGGAGGGTCGTTAGTGATTGGAGCCACCTTGGCTCAGGGTATAAAACTGCTCCACTAACCTCTCTCTGGTCTGGCTCCTCGCTGAGCTTCTGGCTCGCTGGGCTTGCTCTCTTTCTCCCTGCTCCTCCAGGTATGATCTGGTTTTTGTTTGTTCCTTTGTAGATGTATTTAGTTTCCACTCAGTCATGTTTACACACACATATTCACGCATCCATGCACCCTACATACACCCTACATTATGACATTTCCACACCTCATTCCTTTTTCTTTGTTTATAGTTAATAATTTTGTTTTATAATAAAGAACGTTTTGAATTGGCCTATACCAGTTGTCGATGTCCTCTCATTTTTGCCACAGGCTATGAGCCGGCCTGTGACACGTCTGGTGAGTATGCAGGCCATAGAAGAACTGGGAGATTTTCAGCTTCCAGGAATTGTGTACAGATCCTTGCAACATGGGCCCATGCATTATCATGCTTAATAAACATGAGGTGATGGCGGCGGATGAATGGCACGACAATGGGCCTCAGGATCTCGTCACGGTATCTCAAATTGCCATTGATCAAATGCAATTGTGTTCGTTGTCCGTAGCTTATGCCTGCCCCATACCATAACCCCACCTCCACCACGGGGCCCATACCATAACCCCACCTCCACCACGGGGCCCATACCATAACCCCACCTCCACCACGGGGCCCATACCATAACCCCACCGCCACCATGGGGCACTCTGTTCACAACGTTGACATCAGCGAACCGCTCACCCACACGACGCCATACATGAGGTCTGCGGTTGTGAAGCCGGTTGGACGTACTGCCAAATTCTCTAAAACGACATTGGAGACGGCTTATGGTAGAGAAATGAAGATTCAATTATTTGGCAACAGCTCTGGTGGACATTCCTGCAGTCAGCATGACAATTCCACGCTCCCTCTAAACTTGACATCATCTGTGGCATTGTGTTGTGTGACAAAACTGCACATACGCATCTGTTGGCCTTTTAATGTCCCCCAGCACAAGGTGCACCTGTGTAATGATCACGCTGTTTAATCAGCTTTTTTGATATGCCACACCTGTCCAGGTGGATGGATTATCTTGGCATAAGGAGAAATGTTCAATAACAGGGATGTAAACAAATTTGTGCACAACATTTGAGATAAATCAAGTTTTTTGGGGGGGCGTATGGAACATTTCTGGAATTCTAGAATGCCCCTGTAAACACAGCCACGTGTGTGTCTGCGACCAATAACATTTGATGTATTCACAACCACACAAAACGTACCATAAAGACTCAGAACTAGTGATTTAAATAAAGTTACAGTTTTAACGATATATCGTATCGTTTTGACAATATGACAATATTATGCTAGTCGGCTGTTCCTGCACCAAAACTGTTTTTTTTATAGCTTGTTCTCCATCTTATTTTTTAAATAAGGAGCCATTTTGTTTTCAGCATTGAACTTAAAAACATATAGAACGGTGAGAATCACAATACATATCCTATCAGCAAACAAGTATCAATAAAATCGTATTGTGAGGTCCCTGGCAATCCCCCCAGCCCTACTCAGAAACCCAGACAGTCAACTCTCAAATCCATTACACTCACACACACAATGAATCTGAACAAACAGAATACCAAAGCAAAAACATTTACATTCCTGTATTACATCATCATACATGTAGCAGACATGAATACATAACTACACAGCCCAGGGTCAAAGGAGGGAGGAAGGGAGGGAGGGAGGGAGATAGTGAGACAGGGACATAGTAGGAGAGAGAGGGAGAGACATGGGGAGGGAGGGAGGGAGAAAGAGACAGGGTCAGATTAGGGAGAGAGAGAGAGGGGGAGAGGGAGGGAGAAAGAGAGAGTTAGGGGGAGAGAGAGAGATGGGGGAGGAAGAGAGAGAGAAGGTTCTGGGGGGGGGGGGGCAGTGCCCCTGTGACAACAATTTTGGACCCCCTTGTGGCCTCCCTAAATGTGGAGTATGAAATCATTTTTACATAACTCATTTTTGCTATCATTCTCTTTTTTTTACATCCGTTATTAGACAGTGGCAACGCCGAACACTAATGATTATGAACATGGTCTTTTGCCTGCTAATGCCTGCAATGCAGTGAAGAAAACGATATGACAACAATAACGTCTAATGTAACTGGCCCCCTCTAACAGTACAACTGGCCCTAGCTTGGCCCCCCCCAGTTGAAATGGTCCAGAACCGCCACTGAGGGTAACGGAGGTACAGGCTACTGGAACACTGTCATATGAATGCAGGGAGAGGGAAAGAGAGAGAGAGAGAGAGAGAAAGAGAGAGAGAGAGAGAGAGAGAGAGAGAGAGAGAGAGAGAAAGAGAGAGAGAGAGAGAGAGGAGGAGTAAGGGAAAAAGAGGACGGATTGAGATTGTCATCTGGAAGCAATCATGATGATAGCAACAGTCTAACACGTGGAAGCTTCCACTACGAAAGAACACCGAGTCCTTGCCCTCACACACACACACACACACACACACACACACACACACACACACACACACACACACACACACACACACACACACACACACACACACACACACACACACACACACACACAGAGAGAAAGAAAAGTCGTATATCAGTGCCAGATATGAAACACTAAACTCTGTCTGTCCGTACTGCAGCAGAAGGTTTTCCCTAACCTCTCTATGAGGTATACCAGTCATTTTGGTACTGTGGTAGCCTAGTATCTAACTCAAACGCTGAAAAGCTCTTTGGGTTCTTAAAGATGCTTTACAATCTTGTCTTTATAGCAAACCATTTCTGGATACATAAGATAAGTGTGTTTAACTTGAGTTCCATCAACATGAAGTTCAGCTCTTCATTTTCAGCCATTTTCCTCCTCTGAAAACCTCTAGGAAAGTTTCCATGCGTCTCCTTCCATTAATGAAACCTCTTGAGAAACTCCTGGTAGGTTTGTCTGTGTGTTAAGGCCGCGGGCACAAAATGGCCACCACGATGAGTCAGCACCTGAGGCTCCTGGGACAGGGGGAGGAGCTCCAATCTCATCCTATCAGGAATGACCTGATCTTCCTGTACAAAAATTTGCAGGGAGGAGATGATGAGGGGAGAGAACATGCAGCCAGACTAGAACAAGAAGAACGTGCAGCCAGACTAGAACAAGAAGAACGTGCAGCCAGACTAGAACAAGAAGAACGTGCAGCCAGACTAGAACAAGAACAACGTGCAGCCAGACTAGAACAAGAACAACGTGCAGCCAGACTAGAACAAGAACAACGTGCAGCCAGACTAGAACAAGAACAACGTGCTGCCAGACTAGAACAAGAACAACGTGCTGCCAGATTAGAACAAGATCAAGAAGAACGTGCAGCCAGACTAGAACAAGAACAAGAAGAACATGCAACCAGACTAGAACAAGAACAATGTGCGCATGCCATTCGATTGAAAGAGACAGATCTGGAAGCACTCTGAATCCAGTCAGGCCATCCTGAATCCAGTCAGGCCATTCTGAATCCAGTCAGGCCATCCTGAATCCAGTCAGGCCATCCTGAATCCAGTCAGGCCATTCTGAATCCAGTCAGGCCATCCTGAATCCAGTCAGGCCATCCTGAATCCAGTCAGGCCATTCTGAATCCAGTCAGGCCATCCTGAATCCAGTCAGGCCATCCTGAATCCAGTCAGGCCATTCTGAATCCAGTCAGGCCATCCTGAATCCAGTCAGGCCATCCTGAATCCAGTCAGGCCATCCTGAATCCAGTCAGGCCATCCTGAATCCAGTCAGGCCATCCTGAATCCAGTCAGGCCATCCTGCACCTTTAACAGAGTTTGATCTTGGTCGGAACAGCCGGCTTGTACCGTCTTTCAACGAAAAGGACATGGATGTACACTACTGTTCAAAAGTTTGGGGTCACTTAGAAATGTCCTTGTTTTTGAAAGAAAAGCAAATTCTTTGTCCATTAAATAAAAAATAACATCAAATTGATCATAAATACAGTGTAGACATTGGTAATGTTGTAAATGACTATTGTAGCTGGAAACGGCAGATTTTTTTATGGAATATCTACACGGACATACAGAGGCCCATTATCAGCAACCATCACTCCTGTGTTCAAATGGCACGTTGTGTCAGCTAATCCAAGTTTATCATTTTAAACGGCTAATTGATCATTAGAAAACCCTTTTGCAATTATGTTAGCACAGCTGAAAACTGTTGTCCTGATTAAAGAATCAATAAAATTGGCATTCTTTAGACTAGTTGAGTTTCTGAAGCATCAGCATTTGTGGGTTCGATTACAGGCTCAAAATGGCCAGAAACAAAGAACTTTCTTCTGAAACGCATCAGTTTATTCATGTTCTGAGAAATGAAGGCTATTCCATGTGAGAAATTGCCAAGAAACTGAAGATCTCGTACAACGCTGTGTACTACTCCCTTCACAGAACAGCGCAAACTGGCCCTAACCAGAATAGAAAGACGAGTGGGAGGCCCCGGTGCACAACTGAGCAAGAGGACAAGTACATTAGAGTGTCTAGTTTGAGAAGCAGACGCCTCACAAGTCCTCAACTGGCAGCTTCATTAAATAGTACCCACAAAACACCAGTCTCAACGTCAACAGTGAAGAGGCGACTCCGGGATGCTGGCTTTCTAAGCAGAGTTGCAAAGAAAAAGCCATATCTCAGACTGGCCAATAAAAAGAAAAGATTAAGATGGACAAAAGAACACAGACACTGGACTCTGTCTTGCTGACATTGGGGGAGAGGTTGTTGCTCCAGCATCACACTGCCAGGACTCTGATCTCCTCCCTGTAGGCTGACTCATCATCGCCAGTGATCAGGCCTACCACCGTCAAGTCATCAGCGAACTTGATAATGGTGTTGGAGTCGTGCGTGGCCACGCAGTCATGGGTGAACAGGGAGTACAGGAGGGGAGTAAGCACACACCTCTGTGGTGGCCCCTGTGTTAAGGGTAAGCGTGGCGGAGGTGATGTTGCCTACCTGGGGTCGGCCCGTCAAGATGTCCAGGGTCCAGTTGCAGAGGGAGGTGTTCAGACCCAGTCCTAAGCTTGGTGACGAGCTTGGAGGGGATAATGCTGTTGAAGGCTGAGCTGTAGTCAATGAACAGCATTCTCACATAGGTAATCCTCTTATCTAGGTGGGTGAGGGCAGTGTGGAGAACAATTGAGATTTCGTTGTCTATGGAACTGTTGGGGCGGTATGCAAATTGAAGTGCATCTGGGATGGTGGATCTAATGTGAGCCATAACCAGCCTCTCAAAGCACTTCATGATTACAGAGGTGAGTGCTGCAGGGTGGTAGGCATTGTGGAATGAAGCCTTTCAGTTCTGGGGAACAGAAATGATGGTACTCATCTTTAAAACATGTGGGGATTACAGACTGGGACAATGAGTTGAAAATAACTGTGAATACGCCTGTCAGCTGTTCTGTGCCTACTCTGAGAATGCGCCCTGGGATACCGTCGGGGCCCTTGGCCTTTCCGGTGTTGACCTTATTAAAGACCCTTCTCACGTCGGCCTCCTCTGGGTCGGTGGCGGCCCTCACGCCGGCTTGATGTTGTTGTTTTTAAAGCATGCATAAAATGCATTGAATTCGTCTGGGAGAGGCATTGTTAGGCAGATCACGGTTGGGTCTTCCTTTGTAATCCATAATGGAATGTAGACCCTGCAACATTTGGCGAGCGTTGGAGCCTGTGTAGTATGATTCCACCTTGTTCTCATATTGTCCTTTGGCTCATTTGATGATTCTGTAGCAGTCATAGCGGGACTTCTTGTACTTATTCCTGTCTTCGGTCGTAGCCTCAGGGTTGTCTACAATAGTTCTGTGTGCGGAGGGCCTTGTATGCTTGCTTGTGAGCAGAATAGAAGTGGTCTAGGACTTTATCGCCCCCTAGTGGTGAAGGAGACATGTTGATGGAAGTTGAGCATCACGCCAAATTAAAATCACTGGGAACCAGAAAGGAAGCCTCTGTATGTAGGTTTTCCTGCTTGTTTATAGCCTTGTACAGTTCATTAAGCGCCAGGTTGTTATTTCTCTTGTCCTGAGGTGGAATGTATAACAACAGTCACAATAACAACTGAAAACTCCCTCGGGGGGTAGAAAGGTCGGCGTTTGACCATCAGGTATTCTAAGACGTGTGAACAGTGGGTCGACACTTCCACCGCGCTGGAATTAGCACACAAGTAGGAGTTGATGAAGAGACAAACTCCTCTCCCCTTCAATTTCCCGACTCCACTGTCCCGTCCGGCCGGTGTCCAGAGAATCCATCGAGTTGGATAGCCGGTATCTTGTCCGAGAGCCGTGTTTCTGAAAAGCAAAAAAATATTGCAGTTTTGAGAGTCCCGTTGGTCGCAGATCCCTCGATCAGAAGTTATTCATCTTATTATCTAGTGACTGGACATTAGCCAGTAGAGTGGAGGGACGATCAGAGGTCCTCCATCTTATTATCTAGTGACTGGACATTAAAACCAGTAGAATGGAGGGATGATCAGAGGTCCTCCATCTTATTATCTAGTGACTGGACATTAAAACCAGTAGAATGGAGGGATGATCAGAGGTCCTCCATCTTATTATCTAGTGACTGTAGATTAGCCAGTAGAATGGAGGGACGATCAGAGGTCCTCCATCTTATTATCTAGTGACTGTACATTAGCCAGTAGAGTGGAGGGATGATCAGAGGTCCTCCATCTTATTATGACGTGACTGTACATCAGCCAGTAGAATGGAGGGATGATCAGAGGTCCTCCATCTTATTATGACGTGACTGTACATCAGCCAGTTGAATGGAGGGATGATCAGAGGTCCTCCATCTTATTATCTAGTGACTGTACATCAGCCAGTAGAATGGAGGGATGATCAGAGGTCCTCCATCTTATTATCCAGTGACTGGACATTAAAACCAGTAGAATGGAGGGATGATCAGAGGTCCTCCATCTTATTATCTAGTGACTGTACATTAGCCAGTAGAATGGAGGGACGATCAGAGGTCCTCCATCTTATTATCTAGTGACTGTACATTAGCCAGTAGAGTGGAGGGATGATCAGAGGTCCTCCATCTTATTATCTAGTGACTGTACATTAGCCAGTAGAATGGAGGGACGATCAGAGGTCCTCCATCTTATTATCTAGTGACTGTACATTAGCCAGTAGAGTGGAGGGACGATCAGAAATCCTCCATCTTATTATCTAGTGACTGTACATTAGCCAGTAGAATGGAGGGACGATCAGAGGTCCTCCATCTTATTATCTAGTGACTGTACATTAGCCAGTAGAATGGAGGGACGATCAGAGGTCCTCCATCTTATTATCTAGTGACTGGACATTAGCCAGTAGAATGGAGGGATGATCAGAGGTCCTCCATCTTATTATCTAGTGACTGTACATTAGCCAGTAGAATGGAGGGACGATCAGAGGTCCTCCATCTTATTATCTAGTGACTGGACATTAAAACCAGTAGAATGGAGGGACGATCAGAGGTCCCCCATCTTATTATCTAGTGACTGGACATTAGCCAGTAGAATGGAGGGACGATCAGAGGTCCTCCATCTTATTATCTAGTGACTGTACATTAGCCAGTAGAATGGAGGGACGATCAGAAATCCTCCATCTTATTATCTACTGACTGGTACATTAGCCAGTAGAATGGAGGGACGATCAGAGGTCCTCCATCTTATTATCTAGTGACTGGTACATTAGCCAGTAGAATGGAGGGACGATCAGAAATCCTCCATCTTATTATCTAGTGACTGGTACATTAGCCAGTAGAATGGAGGGACGATCAGAGGTCCTCCATCTTATTATCTAGTGACTGGACATTAGCCAGTAGAATGGAGGGACGATCAGAGGTCCTCCATCTTATTATCTAGTGACTGGTACATTAGCCAGTTGTAACGGATTGGCAGTCGTGGTGAAGGAATGAGGCACAGGAAGCAGCGAGCACAGGGTAGTGGCGTATTTAATGTAGACTCACTACTGAAACAAAATATTCCCAAACACAGGGGAGAAAGTACACACGGCGTAGAATAGCGCCGACACGAACATGAGCCGTCACAATAGAAATAATCCCGCACAACACGGAAGCGGACCAGCTAACATAAATAGCCCCGCTAATTAACCACACTAAACACAGGTGCACAAAACCAAAAAAAGGGAAAACCAAAAAAGGGAATCAGTGGCAGCTAATAGGCCGGTGACGACGACCGCCGAGCGCCACCCGAGCAGGAGGGGGCGCCACCGTCGGTGGGAATCGTGACACCAGTAGAATGGAGGGACGATCAGAGATCCTCCGTCTGATTATCTAGTGACTGTACATTAGCCAGTAGAATGGACGGAAGAGGTGACCGGTTTGCCTTTCACCTTAATCTCACCAGGATCCTCCATCTCTTGCCTCTGTAACACCGGCTTTTTTTCTCTTGGGTTGGCCCGAAAATTGGGTTGGAATTATAGAGGTAGTCCAGAGCAAATGAGTGGAAGTCGAAGCCGGATTTTGGGGTATAATAACTACCGATCTACTGATCAAAAGTTCTTGTTGGTTGTAAGAAAATAATAGCATGAAAATAGAGTAACACTAAATGACAAAGTAATCATAAAGTTGGATCGGAGCAAAACGGCGGCCACCTTTTTTTCCCCCATTTTGTTACGTTACAGCATTATTCTAAAAATGGATTAAATAATTTTCTCTATCTCATAAATCTACACACAATACCACATAATGACAAAGCAAAAACAGGTATTTAGACATTTTTTGCAAATGTAAGAAAAAGAAAAAAATGAAATATCACATTTATTCAGACCCTTTACTCAGTACTTTGTTGAAGCACCTTTGGCAGTGATTTACAAGTCTTCTTGGGTGTGACGCTACAAGCTTGGCACACCTGTATTTGTGGAGTTTCTCCCCCATTCTTCTCTGCAGATCCTCTCGAGCTCCGTCAGGTTGGATGGGGAGCGTTGCTGCACAGCTATTTTCAAGTCTCTCCAGAGATGTTCGATCGGGTTCAAGTCCGGCCTCAAACAAAGCATTTGTGTTTAGTGAGTCTGCCAGATCAGAGGCAGTAGGGATGACCAGGGATGTTCTCTGTTTAGTGAGTCCACCAGATCAGAGGCAGTAGGGATGACCAGGGATGTTCTCTGTTTAGTGAGTCCTCCAGATCAGAGGCAGTAGGGATGACCAGAGATGTTCTCTGTTTAGTGAGTCCTCCAGATCAGAAGCAGTAGGGATGACCAGGGATGTTCTCTGTTTAGTGAGTCCTCCAGATCAGAGGCAGTAGGGATGACCAGGGATGTTCTCTGTTTAGTGAGTCCTCCAGATCAGAGGCAGTAGGGATGACCAGGGATGTTCTCTGTTTAGTGAGTCCTCCAGATCAGAGGCAGTAGGGATGACCAGGGATGTTCTCTGTTTAGTGAGTCCTCCAGATCAGAGGCAGTAGGGACGACCAGGGATGTTCTCTGTTTAGTGAGTCCTCCAGATCAGAGGCAGTAGGGATGACCAGGGATGTTCTCTGTTTAGTGAGTCCACCAGGTCAGAGGCAGTAGGGATGACAAGGGATGTTCTCTGTTTAGTGAGTCCTCCAGATCAGAGGCAGTAGGGATGACCAGGGATGTTCTCTGTTTAGTGAGTCCACCAGATCAGAGGCAGTAGGGATGACCAGGGATGTTCTCTGTTTAGTGAGTCCTCCAGATCAGAGGCAGTAGGGATGACCAGGGATGTTCTCTGTTTAGTGAGTCCTCCAGATCAGAGGCAGTAGGGATGACCAGGGATGTTCTCTGTTTAGTGAGTCCACCAGATCAGAGGCAGTAGGGATGACCAGGGATGTTCTCTGTTTAGTGAGTCCTCCAGATCAGAGGCAGTAGGGATGACCAGGGATGTTCTCTGTTTAGTGAGTCCTCCAGATCAGAGGCAGTAGGGATGACCAGAGATGTTCTCTTGATAAGTGCATGAATTGGACCGTTTTCCTGTCCCGCTAAGCATTGAAAATGTAACTAGTACTTTGGGTTGTCAGGGAAAATGTATGTAATAAAAAGTACATTATTTTCTTTCGGAATGTAGTGAAGTAAAAGTAGTCAAACATATAATTAGTAAATTAAAGTACAGATACTCCAAAAAACGACTTAAGTAAAAACACTTTAAAGTACAACTTAAGTACTTTACACCACTGGACATTGCTGGTATCCAAAATGACACCCTATCCACCTTAGGACTTCCTGGTCCAAAGTAGTGCACTCTAAAAGGAATAGGGTGGCATTGCAGAAGCAAACATAAAAATGTTTACTGTTTTCTACTGTATGTATAATTTCACTGTGACATTATTTTGTATCTTTCTTTTTATTGATTTGAATGTACTGAATGTAACGATCATTTATTTTTATTTTTTTAAACTACTAAATCAATGATTATTTTATATCCTGTTCATCTTTACCCGTTTAACAAGCAATCGGGTTGCAGGTGGAAAAGGTTAAACAGTAATGTTCTGAGAGACATGAGGAAACGAAAGGGTTTTAATATGAGTGCGATGTAGATTACCTTTGTACCCTATAGTGGGCCAGCTTCGAAATGGATGAACCTGTTTTAAAAGGCATGAACCTAGATAATTCCTTTTAGATTCGAATGGGTTCCAACGTTTTCAATATGATTCCAGAGCTACATTAAAGATGGATGGTTACATTCCATCATTCCATGCCCATATTTAGGAATATGGATAATGAAATCTGATCTCAGATCTGTAGTTGAAGGCAACATGTGCCTCAAAGGGAGAGATGGAGGATAACGTTCATAGCAGCTCGCTGGCGCCATCTAGTGGATGGACACTGTCATTTAATGGTTGTTTATTTAAGGCAAACACACACACACAGAGAGAGAGAGAGAGAGGAGAGAGGAGAGAGAGCGAGAGAGAGAGAGAGAGAGTCCTGTTGGGGGAGGACGCAGAGAGCTGTGGGTTGGCAGCGCACTACATTGCTGCCTGCCATAAGTTGAGGGACAGTGTCTGACAGACCAATAAACCTGCACATGTCCTCAACTGTATGATTATTGTTATTGTTGAATGTATGGTTATATTGACCGTTGGTTATTGTTGTTACTGTTGTCTCGTTGACTATTTTTGATTCTCATTTTTTATTTATTTTTATATTGTAAATATCCAAAGTAAGCTTTGGCAATATGTACATTGTTACGTCATGCCAATAAAGCGAATTGAATTGAGAGAGAGAGAGAGAGAGAGAGAGACAGAGAGACAGAGAGAGAGAGAGAGAGAGAGAGAGAGAGAGAGAGAGAGAGACAGAGAGACAGAGAGAGAGAGAGAGACAGAGACAGAGAGAGAGAGAGAGAGAGAGAGAGAGACAGAGAGACAGAGAGAGAGAGAGAGAGAGAGAGAGAGAGAGAGAGAGAGAGAGAGAGAGAGAGAGAGAGAGAGAGAGAGAGAGAGAGAGAGAGAGCGGTTAGGTTAGTATCTAATGCTTATGCATAATAAAATATCTAATCAACGTACATTTCGTGAACAAACACTCGGACGTGACTTTTCCCCGTATTAGCGCTGACTTTGCTGATAGCTACTTTGAGGAAAAATGTTTTTACTATGACTGATATGGTTGTTCCACCTAGCTATCTAAACCCGAATGCACTATAACTGTACGGCGCTCTAGATAACAGCGTCTACTAAATGACTAAAATGTAAATGTAAAAATAGCTAGGAACAAGGTTGGGGAAATATGATCATAGATCTGTAAATAGGTTAGTATCTAACGCTAGGGACATAGTGACAGATAGAATACAGACGGCTACTGGAGATGCACCTTATACAGCTCAATCGAGAGCAGGCTGAACTGAAGCTGGCATCGAGACCACTGAACTGAAGCTGGCATCGAGACCACTGAACTGAAGCTGGCATCGAGACCACTGAACTGAAGCTGGCATCGAGACCACTGAACTGAAGCTGGCATCGAGACCACTGAACTGAAGCTGGCATCGAGACTGCATAACTGAAGCTAGCATCGAGACTGCATAACTGAAGCTAGCATCGAGACTGCATAACTGAGCTAGCTTCGAGACTGCATAACTGAAGCTAGCATCGAGACTGCATAACTGAAGCTAGCATCGAGACTGCATAACTGAAGCTGGCATCGAGACTGCATAACTGAAGCTGGCATCGAGACCGCTTAACTGAAGCTGGCATCGAGACCGCTTAACTGAAGCTGGCATCGAGACTGCATAACTGAAGCTGGCATCGAGACTGCATAACTGAAGCTGGCATCGAGACCGCTTAACTGAAGCTGGCATCGAGACCGCTTAACTGAAGCTGGCATCGAGACTGCATAACTGAAGCTGGCATCACTCGCTTGTGATGGTTGATGCCAAAAGCCTCCCTCGCCCAATAACAAGGAACAGCGTTCCCGACCTAAGGCCCTTGTTATTGGGCTACAAATCCACAACGCTCCGCTATTTAAAACATATATTTTTTTAAGTCCTTATCGTGGTGTAGTAGGTTATTCTAAATGATTTCTGAACAGACAGCAGTAATTATATAACTTTGACAAATGTATTTACATGTATCAGTGGTGATGCAGTTCCTTCAGAACCCTTCGCGCGATTCCATAAGGAAATAAATGAACGAAGAGCAACGCTGGAGAGATGAGAGTTGCAGGCTGATGTCTATCAGAGCAGAGAGAGAGAAAGATTATATAAAGTCAATCTCATTCTTGTTATGTGAGAGATACCGGCGCGCTTCTCACACATAAGTTACAATATTGCGCAAACCAAATAGGCTCCGGAACAAAACAGTCCAAAACGGAGAGGATCCGGCTCAAATAAAGGACTGACGACGAGCCTTCAGATGGTGGTGGGGAGATTTCAGGTCGTCGGCAACTGTTGCTGTACCACAGCAAGTGAACGAATGAGGGGTAAGTTGAAATATATTTACATTTCAAGATGTATACCCATTGTTATAAAGAGAAGAAATGGATTATTTCAAAGAGAGTAATCGCTGCGTTGTTTGAACTTGGTCAGTAACCGACAAGTTGCTGGATGGAAACCTCGACCTGACAAACTAAACAACTGTTCACAATTTCCGTTTTATGGCATTTATGTCATGTATTAAAGTCTCGCCAGTCTCACCTTTTGGTTAAATGAGCACATTTGGGCTTTTAAAAAGTGAACTTATGAAAGGCTGAATGTAAACGGAAGCCCTACAAACGTAAATGATTCTCTGAGGATATGATGAGAAATCACAACGTTGCGGACTACGCCTCTACTTTGATCTCAGAAAACTGCCACAACTTGAACATTCAGTTTCAAAACAGTTGATCGTGTTGTTGGTGCCCCGCTAATAGTGATATTATCGATCCTCATATCTATTTGAACAGTTTCCACGATTCTTTACAGAAAATATACAGACAAATATTGAATCCCAGATTGACAGTAGCCAACCCACACCAGTATTTCTGGTCAGGGGCCAATTCAGACAACTATTCTGAGACCGTCTACTACTTCCTTTTGCTCATTTTGAGTCTCTCCTTGATACTGTAGCTCACCATGAGGACCTCTTCCTGCCCCTTACACGTGGTCCCTACTAGACTACTCACAGGTTATGCTACTGTTGGCCCCAACATTGTGTCTATTGTTATACAATCTCACTGACCTCTGGCCCAACATCTTCTTTAAAAACATAGACTCTTTACTCACTGAATAATAATTAACAGACCGCTTCAATATAATCTAAACACAACTCACAGTTCCTTTTATTTTATCCAACATTTTATGAAAAAGTTGTTTTCAAACAATTGGTGTTTTTTTGTTTTTTTTTGTATCAACAACTTATTTTTTTTTAAATTGTCAGGCTTCCGCTCACTTCACAGCACACAAACTGCTTCATTAAAAGTCAGTAATGATTGCTGATGCCGGTGAATGCTCTATCCTAGTGCTCTATCCTAGTGCTCTATCCTAGTGCTCTATCCTAGTGCTCTATCCTGGTGCTCTATCCTGGTGCTCTATCCTAGTGCTCTATCCTAGTGCTCTATCCTAGTGCTCTATCCTAGTGCTCTATCCTAGTGCTCTATCCTAGTGCTCTATCCTAGTTTTCTATCCTAGTTTTCTATCCTAGTTCTCTATCCTAGTTCTTTTGGATTTCAGTGCCATGTTTTGATACTATTTATCATAACATTCTTGTCGACCGGCTGGAGAGGTGGGTGGGAATCTCTGGCATTGCCATCGATTGGTTAAGGTCATGTTTATGTGGCAGACGATTCTCAGTGAGCATGGGTGGATGAAAAGCAGCTTTATTTACCAATCAGACCCAGTGATCAAGCAAATTAAATCACATTTTTTTGGTCACATGCACATGGTTAGCAGATGTTATTGTGAGTGTAGTGAAATGCTTGTGCTTCTAGTTCTGACAGTGCAGTAATATCTAACAAGTAATCTAACAATTCCACAACAACTACCTCATACACACAATATGAAGGGATGGAATAAGAATATGTACATATAAATATATGGATGAGCGATGACCGAGCGGCATAGGCAAGATGCAATAGATGGTATAAAATACAGTATGAGATGACTAATATAAGATATGTAAACATTATTAAAGTGGCTAGTGATCCATTTATTAAAGTGGCCAATGATTTCGAGTCAGTATGTAGGCAGCAGCCTCTCTGTGTTAGTGATGGCTGTTTAACAGTCTGATGGCCTTGAGATAGAAGCTGTTTTTCAGTCTCTCGGTCCCAGCTTTGATGCACCTGTACTGACCTCGCCTTCTGGATGATAGCGGGGTGAACAGGCAGTGGCTCGGGTGGTTGTTGTCCTTGATGATCTTTTTGGCCTTCCTGTGTCATCAGGTGCTGTAGGTGTCCTGAAGGGATGATAGTTTGCCCCCGGTGATGCGTTATGCAGATCGCACCACCCTCTGGAGAGCCTTGCGATTGAGGGCGGTACAGTTGCCGTACTAGGCGATGATACAGCCCGACAGGATGCTCTCAGTTGTGGATCTTTAAAAGTTTGTGAGGGTTTTAGTTGACAAGCCAAATTTCTTCAGCCTCCTCTGTGATGTTTACGCCGAGGAACTTAAAACTTTCCACCTTCTCAACTGCTGTCCCGTCGATGTGGATAGGGGGATGTTCCTGTTTCCTGGAGTCCACGATCATCTCCTTTGTTTTGTTGACGTTGAGTGAGAGGTTGTTTTCCAAACATCACACTCCGAGTGCCCTCACCTCCTTCCTGTAGGCTGTCTTGTTGTTGTTGTTGGTAATCGAGCCCACTACTGTTGTGTCGTCTGAAAACGTATTGATTATTGAGTTGGAGGCGTCCATGGCCACGCAGACGTGGGTGAACAAGGAGTACAGGAGGGGGCTGAGCATGCACCCTTGTGGGGCCCAAGCTGGTATAGCTACAAGTGTCTTGCTGACAGCAGCATTACCACCCTGCATCCCAATGCTGACTTGCCACTAAAGTTAAGCAGGGTTGGTCCTGGATGGGAGACCAGATGATGCTGGAAGTGGTGTTGGAGACACTTTCCTCTGGTATAAAAAAAAAATCCCAATACCTCAGGGCAGTGATTGGGGACATTTCCTTGTGTAGGGTGCTGTCTTTCAGATGGGACATTAAATGGGTGTCCTGACTCTCTGTGGTCATTAAAGATCCCATGGCACTTAATTGTAAGAGTAGGGGTGTTAACCCTGGTGTCCTGGCAAAAAAAAAAAAAAAATCATTGCCACCTAATCATCCCCAGCTTCCAATTGGCTCATTCATCCCCCTTCCTGTCCCCTGTAACTATTCCCCAGGTGGTTGCTGTAAATGCGAATGTGTTCTGAGTCACCTTACCTGGTAAAATAACGGTTAAATAAACATCAAATATTGGATGTGTGACAACTTCTTCCAGCTCATTGATAAGAAATCAGAGATTTGCTAGATTGAAATAACTTTGGTCCTTTGTCCACCAATGTAAAGACGAAGGCCAGAAACGTCTTCTTTGACCCTGACCTCAATGTCGAGCTGCATGTAAAGGTTGTCCAGGCCTGCTTTTATCATCAAAGAAATATAGCTCAAGTATTTTATTTAATTCAGCATGGTGTTTGCAACACCAGGGTTGTGGGTTCGATTCCCACGGGGGGCCAGCACAGGAAAAATATATAAAAAATGTATGAAATTGTATGAAATGTATGCATTCACTACTGTAAGTCGCTCTGGATAAGAGCGTCTGCTAAATGACTAAAATGTAAAAATGTAAAAATGTAATTCTAAAATGGATTAAATACAGCATTCTTCAGCAAACTAAACACAATACCCCATAATGACAAAGCGAAAACTGTTTTTTGAAATATTTGCAAATTTAATACAGATGAAAGAAAAAACTTAAATACCTTTTTTTATTTACATACAGTTGAAGTCGGAAGTTTACATACACTAAGTAGACTGCACCTTTAAACAGCTTGGAAAATTCTAGAAAAGACGCCATGGCTTTAGAAGCTACTGATAGGCTAATTGACATCATCTGAGTCAATTGGAGGTGTACCTGTGGATATATTTCAAGGCCTACCTTCAAACTCAGTGCCTCTTGACTTGACATCATGGGAAAATCAAAATAAATCAGCCAGGACCTCAGAAAAAAAATTGTAGACCTCCACAAGTCTGGTTCATCCTTGGGAGCAATTTCCAAACACCTGAAGGTACCACGTTCATCTGTTCAAACAATAGTATGCAAGTATAAACACCATGGGACCACGCAGCCATCATACCGCTCAGGAAGGAGACGCGTTCTGAAACTGAGTATTTGGCTAAGGTGTATGTAAACTTCAACTGTAAGTATTCAGACTCTTTGCTATGAGACTTGAAATTGAGCTCAGGTGCATCCTGTTTCCATTGATCATCCTTGAGATGTTTCTACAACTTGATTGTTTTTTTTACCTGGAACCAAAAAAAAAAAAAGGTTTCACCTATGAAGACAGCCGCAGAATACGAGTAAGAGTTCGGGAGTGCAGTTCACACAGACAGACAGCAGGGGGAGACATTGTCCTGCTCTACTGGACAGAAAACTGCAGGCTTTTGTTCCAGTCCAGCACTAAGAAACTTGATGCTAACAAAACTAAATTATCAGACAGACGTTGAATCTGGGGGGGGTGGGGGGGGGGAGAAAGGGGGGGGGGGGGAAGGAAAGGCTGGAACAAAAACCTAGTTAATAGAAGAAATAGGCTACGTACCAATATTCTACCCTTTTCAGAAGTGTACACTCATACACTCTCCCTCAGACTGGTGTGAGGAATATGGGGGAGGGTCTGTTAGAGGTTAGTATGGGACTAAGGTGGAACCTCCCTCCAGCCATGCGTGCACCAATCCAATACTTTATGCCTGCTTGAGTAGAGTGAACAAGTGCATACTTCTGTAGAGAGGAAGCTCAATGGAAACATTTTGTACAGTGACAGGTATAGACAGCTACTGTACATTCAACTGGGACCAGGTGATTTCCAGGAACATCAGTCAAAATGCATATAAGTGAGTACAATTTAAAAAAATAAATACTTAGATGTCATTTGGCCTCCATGTAGATATAATAAGTGATTTAGTAGATAAGATGGTTAAGGCTTGTTTAATGAGTTGGCGTTTTTATGTTTTTTAATCTATTCATTTAAATGTATTTTGATGAAGCGAACTCATCCACTCCCGTCGCGAACGCGCATTATTTAATTCCCCTTTTTATAAATGTTTTGGCGCGTTCAAGTTTCCCCCTATATGAAGTATTTCATTCCTACAAAATGTATATCTTGTTGTTTTAACTCGTTCGCAAATATCGTCAGTATTTACTGTGAGCAAGGCTAATCATGTGTCGAGGAAATGTTCGGTCCAGTCGCAATATTGTGCAATATGTACCTTCTTTAATGAACCTTTACCTGTGTTGGTTTCAGCACTCTGAGATTAGAATAAACATTTGAAATCCTTTCATTTTTTGTAATTACTGTTTGGTCAACAAGGAATCACATAAATACACAGTGTGACACAATAAGGCGAATATCAACTATGATATAATGTCGCGTTTGAATGTATTTATCAAGCTTTCGGCTCGGGGGCAGGAACATTTGTCATGAAAGTCTGGTTGTTGGCATATTGTCACACTAATTTCGTCATGTAAAACCTATTGAAGCCTCTGCATATCCATCACATGGGACTGAAGGCTCACATGCATTGCTTGCTGTTTGGGGTTTTAGACTGGGTTTCTGTACAGCACTTTGAGATTTCAGCTGATGTACGAAGGGCTATATAAATACATTTGAATTGATTTGAAGGCTCACATTTTAAACTAATGTGAAAACACTCATTTACACACGCATATTTATGAATTAATGCCCTAACATGTTCTTAAAGGCCAGTATATCCTTTTTTCATCAGTATGTTGTTTTACTACATTTTCTGAATTTTTTATTTAACCTTTATTTAACTAGGCAAGTCAGTTAAGAACAAATTCTTATTTACAATGACGGCCTACCAAAAGGCCTCCTGTGGGGACGGGGTTGAGATTCAAAAAATATATAATAATAATAATAATAATAATAATAATAATAATAATAATAACATACACGTAGGCTGCACACGTTCTCGCTCACACACACACACACACACACAAACACACAGCTTTTTAAATGATGTATGTTTTGTCAAACCAAAGTTGTGTTCTAATATGTTGTAATAAAGAACCGATGACGTTGTCATGTATTATTTGTGTTCAGTTCATTTATAAGGATGTACCACGATCAAGTGCAATTTATCTCCAATAAGCATTGACATTTAGATATATTTGCAATCTGCTTTAAATATATACTATTTGAAGAATAATATCAGTTGATGTATAATGGTTCTGATAACTTACCCCATGCGGTCAGCTACGGGGCAAGTTGTCCCATGCGGTCAGCTACGGGGGCAAGTTGTCCCATGCGGTCAGCTACGGGGGCAAGTTGTCCCATGCGGTCAGCTACGGGGGCAAGTTGTCCCATGCGGTCAGCTACGGGGGCAAGTTGTCCCATGCGGTCAGCTACGGGGGCAAGTTGTCCCATGCGGTCAGCTACGGGGGCAAGTTGTCCCATGCGGTCAGCTACGGGGGCAAGTTGTCCCATGCGGTCAGCTACGGGGGCAAGTTGTCCCATGCGGTCAGCTACGGGGGCAAGTTGTCCCATGCGGTCAGCTACGGGGGCAAGTTGTCCCATGCGGTCAGCTACGGGGCAAGTTGTCCCATGCGGTCAGCTACGGGGGCAAGTTGTCCCATGCGGTCAGCTACGGGGGCAAGTTGTCCCATGCGGTCAGCTACGGGGGCAAGTTGTCCCATGCGGTCAGCTACGGGGGCAAGTTGTCCCATGCGGTCAGCTACGGGGCAAGTTGTCCCATGCGGTCAGCTACGGGGGCAAGTTGTCCCATGCTGTCAGCTACGGGGGCAAGTTGTCCCATACTGTCAGCTACGGGGCAAGTTGTCCCATACTGTCAGCTACGGGGCAAGTTGTCCCATGCTGTCAGCTACGGGGGCAAGTTGTCCCATGCTGTCAGCTACGGGGCAAGTTGTCAGCTACGGGGCAAGTTGTCCCATGCGGTCAGCTACGGGGCAAGTTGTCCCATGCGGTCAGCTACGGGGCAAGTTGTCAGCTACGGGGCAAGTTGTCCCATGCGGTCAGCTACGGGGCAAGTTGTCCCATGCGGTCAGCTACGGGGCAAGTTGTCCCATGCGGTCAGCTACGGGGCAAGTTGTCCCATGCGGTCAGCTACGGGGCAAGTTGTCCCCTGCGGTCAGCTACGGGGGCAAGTTGTCCCATGCGGTCAGCTACGGGGGCAAGTTGTCCCATGCGGTCAGCTACGGGGGCAAGTTGTCCCATGCGGTCAGCTACGGGGGCAAGTTGTCCCATGCGGTCAGCTACGGGGGCAAGTTGTCCCATGCGGTCAGCTACGGGGGCAAGTTGTCCCATGCGGTCAGCTACGGGGGCAAGTTGTCCCATGCGGTCAGCTACGGGGGCAAGTTGTCCCATGCGGTCAGCTACGGGGCAAGTTGTCCCATGCGGTCAGCTACGGGGGCAAGTTGTCCCATGCGGTCAGCTACGGGGGCAAGTTGTCCCATGCGGTCAGCTACGGGGGCAAGTTGTCCCATGCGGTCAGCTACGGGGCAAGTTGGGTCCGCAAGTTGTCCCATGCGGTCAGCTACGGGGGCAAGTTGTCCCATGCGGTCAGCTACGGGGGCAAGTTGTCCCATGCGGTCAGCTACGGGGGCAAGTTGTCCCATGCGGTCAGCTACGGGGGCAAGTTGTCCCATGCGGTCAGCTACGGGGGCAAGTTGTCCCATGCGGTCAGCTACGGGGGCAAGTTGTCCCATGCGGTCAGCTACGGGGGCAAGTTGTCCCATGCGGTCAGCTACGGGGGCAAGTTGTCCCATGCGGTCAGCTACGGGGGCAAGTTGTCCCATGCGGTCAGCTACGGGGGCAAGTTGTCCCATGCGGTCAGCTACGGGGGCAAGTTGTCCCATGCGGTCAGCTACGGGGGCAAGTTGTCCCATGCGGTCAGCTACGGGGGCAAGTTGTCCCATGCGGTCAGCTACGGGGGCAAGTTGTCCCATGCGGTCAGCTACGGGGGCAAGTTGTCCCATGCGGTCAGCTACGGGGGCAAGTTGTCCCATGCGGTCAGCTACGGGGGCAAGTTGTCCCATGCGGTCAGCTACGGGGGCAAGTTGTCCCATGCGGTCAGCTACGGGGGCAAGTTGTCCCATGCGGTCAGCTACGGGGGCAAGTTGCCCCATACTGTCAGCTACGGGGGCAAGTTGTCCCATACTGTCAACTACGGGGGCAAGTTGTCCCATACTGTCAACTACGGGGGCAATTTGTCCCATACTGTCAACTACGGGGGCAATTTGTCAGCTACGGGGGCAAGTTGTCCCATGCTGTCAGCTACGGGGGCAAGTTGTCCCATGCTGTCAGCTACGGGGGCAAGTTGTCCCATGCTGTCAGCTACGGGGGCAAGTTGTCCCATGCTGTCAGCTACGGGGGCAAGTTGTCCCATGCTGTCAACTACGGGGGCAAGTTGTCAGCTACGGGGCAAGTTGTCCCATACTGTCAGCTACGGGGGCAAGTTGTCAGCTACGGGGCAAGTTGTCCCATACTGTCAGCTACGGGGGCAAGTTGTCCCATACTGTCAACTACGGGGCAAGTTGTCAGATACGGGGCAAGTTGTCCCATACTGTCAGCTACGGGGGCAAGTTGTCCCATACTGTCAGCTACGGGGGCAAGTTGTCCCATACTGTCAGCTACGGGGGCAAGTTGTCCCATGCTGTCAGCTACGGGGGCAAGTTGTCCCATGCTGTCAGCTACGGGGGCAAGTTGTCCCATACTGTCAACTACGGGGGCAAGTTGTCAGCTACGGGGCAAGTTGTCCCATACTGTCAGCTACGGGGCAAGTTGTCCCATACTGTCAGCTACGGGGGCAAGTTGTCAGCTACGGGGCAAGTTGTCCCATACTGTCAGCTACGGGGGCAAGTTGTCAGCTACGGGGCAAGTTGTCCCATACTGTCAGCTACGGGGGCAAGTTGTCCCATACTGTCAGCTACGGGGGCAAGTTGTCCCATACTGTCAGCTACGGGGCAAGTTGTCCCATACTGTCAGCTACGGGGGCAAGTTGTCCCATACTGTCAACTACGGGGCAAGTTGTCAGATACGGGGCAAGTTGTCCCATACTGTCAGCTACGGGGGCAAGTTGTCCCATACTGTCAGCTACGGGGGCAAGTTGTCCCATACTGTCAGCTACGGGGCAAGTTGTCCCATACTGTCAGCTACTGGGGCAAGTTGTCAGCTACGGGGGCAAGTTGTCCCATGCTGTCAGCTACGGGGGCAAGTTGTCCCATGCTGTCAGCTACGGGGGCAAGTTGTCCCATGCTGTCAGCTACGGGGGCAAGTTGTCCCATGCTGTCAGCTACGGGGGCAAGTTGTCCCATGCTGTCAGCTACGGGGGCAAGTTGTCCCATGCTGTCAGCTACGGGGGCAAGTTGTCCCATGCTGTCAGCTACGGGGGCAAGTTGTCCCATACTGTTCACAGTGTATTCTATTAGTATGAACTTAATTTTGCAAAAAGTCATGAGAAAAGCAAATATTTAGGCAATACCTTTTAATCTATTCATCAATATTTAAATGGGTCTTAATAGATATACCAATGTTGAGAAATCTACATGTAAGTGAAACGTGTGAGAACGTGCCCCTGTCTCCCCTACTGACGACAGATCAGCTCCCAGAGAGAGATTACCGCCTACGGCTGCAAATATTTAGGCGGCCTGTTCTAATGCCTATTCAATAAAAACTCACTGAATCACACATTTGGCACATCATTGTGTACACATCATAGCACATCTTGAGACAAATTACAGACAGTAGCGTACAAGTAGTAAAATAGAACTCAATTTATTGAACTTTTTAAATGTATTTCGATGTGATTTGAAATAGGCCTATAGCCTACTGTATGTGTATTCTAATGCATTTATGTCGGTTTTCATTTGAAGCGTCTTTTCATACATAGCTTGTTTGTATCAATTGCAAAGACATTGGCAACTTTTTGTTTGTAGTCAACTTTGTGCTGAAGTTTATCAGTAGTCACAGTGAAACGATAAACCATGCAATTCTATATTTAGTGAAGATCTTCTTCTGTGGGGGGAAAAAAGCATCTAACGAAACTCTTAGCTGTTCTACGAGTGGTCTGAGGCAGGTGTAATGCCCCGTTCACATCAGTGATGTATTTCATTACGCCGTACGCCATTTTCACTTGCCCTGATACTGAACGGACAAGTGTAGTGTTTGTAACACAAGATGGAGGAGAGCCTGTCTCATCAGAGATGCCATTTTATTTTTGGGAAATTACAAAATATGACCTTTTCATTTAAGACATGATAAATATATTTTTTCAGGTGATAATAGAACATGTTTTGTTTAGTTACTTTTTACTCAACATGTTTCTCTAACTTTATAGCAAGTCAAGATAGCTAGCTAAAAGCTAGGCTAGGTTGAAGGTACCACTGTAGCTAGCTAAAAGCTAGGCTAGGTTGAAGGTACCACTGTAGCTAGCTAAAAGCTAGGCTAGGTTGAAGGTACCACTGTAGCTAGCTAAAAGCTAGGCTAGGTTGATGTTATGAGAATTCTGTTCCCAATGTTCATAAACTGAACTTCAATGAGACTACTCAGTCTGCACCCCAGAGTTTAGAAGATTCTGGTTAAATGACACAGACGGAGGCCCAGCCTACAATAGTTAACAATGTTTATTCACGAGTGCTCTGCCTAAAAATGAGGACACAGTCTTTGTATATGTGTACACAGACACACACACATACACACAAATGAACTCGCATCAGTAGAGAACTCCACCCCGCTTTAGGCGGCTGTATTTTTCCATAGTACCCAGACCACCTCTCTCCTAATCTTTCGCCAGCCTAGCCATTTTCGGGCAGTTGTTCACCTCCCTAACTTAGGGAGGCCCATTTTCCTGTTCCTATTCACAACGTCGTCTTATCAACTCTGCCCTGCTCATTTTGAAATAGTAACAGTGTCCTAGTCTTAAGCAGTCTACTCACACACAGTATTGGATTATAGTCTTTAACACATTATTATAGCCTTATAATTCTAATACATTTCACAAAGTTATATGTTTTCAGAGTGGAATACTTTAGTCAAAACCTTAAACAGATAAAATAATTTATCAGTTGAAGGTACTGCAATCTACAGTGGTACCTCCGCTTAATAATTATCATCAAAAACTTAACAGCCAATGTGTATTATTTAACATTCCTGTAAGTGATTACTATTTTAATAGTAATTGATAATTGCTTACAAGTTGCTAGCTATCCCATAAAGCCATCACTGAAAACCACATATTTTCATCTTCTGTGGTTTGACATTTTTCAAACTTTGCGTCGTCTTCAGTAGAGCCAGAGTCTGTCAAAGAACAGGAAGTAACCAAAGTATGCAGCGACTGTATCACAACGAAGCCTTCCACCCCGAGGGGTGTTGCATTTCCACTCCGTTGTGGACGTCCCCATTTGAAATCAAATAAAATTTTATTCATCACATTTTATTAGTCACACAACAGGTATAGTAGACCTCACAGTGAAATGCTGAATACAACAGGTGTAGTAGACCTCACAGTGAAATGCTGAATACAACAGGTGTAGTAGACCTCACAGTGAAATGCTGAATACAACAGGTGAAGACCTCACAGTGAAATGCTGAATACAACAGGTGTAGTAGACCTCACAGTGAAATGCTGAATACAACAGGTGTAGTAGACCTTACAGTGAAATGCTGAATACAACAGGTGTAGTAGACCTCACAGTGAAATGCTGAATACAACAGGTGTAGTAGACCTCACAGTGAAATGCTGAATACAACAGGTGTAGGTAGACCTCACAGTGAAATGCTGAATACAACAGGTGTAGTAGACCTCACAGTGAAATGCTGAATACAACAGGTGTAGTAGACCTT
This sequence comes from Salmo trutta, assembly GCF_901001165.1. Taxonomy (NCBI): domain Eukaryota; kingdom Metazoa; phylum Chordata; class Actinopteri; order Salmoniformes; family Salmonidae; genus Salmo; species Salmo trutta. The sequence continues at coordinate 4,417,867 of NC_042975.1, read as the reverse complement.
ACAGTGAAATGCTGAATACAACAGGTGTAGTAGACCTTACAGTGAAATGCTGAATACAACAGGTGTAGTAGACCTCACAGTGAAATGCTGAATACAACAGGTGTAGTAGACCTCACAGTGAAATGCTGAATACAACAGGTGTAGTAGACCTCACAGTGAAATGCTGAATACAACAGGTGTAGTAGACCTCACAGTGAAATGCTGAATACAACAGGTGTAGTAGACCTCACAGTGAAATGCTGAATACAACAGGTGTAGGTAGACCTCACAGTGAAATGCTGAATACAACAGGTGTAGTAGACCTCACAGTGAAATGCTGAATACAACAGGTGTAGTAGACCTTACAGTGAATGCTGAATACAACAGGTGTAGTAGACCTCACAGTGAAATGCTGAATACAACAGGTGTAGTAGACCTCACAGTGAAATGCTGAATACAACAGGTGTAGTAGACCTCACAGTGAAATGCTGAATACAACAGGTGTAGTAGACCTTACAGTGAAATGCTGAATACAACAGGTGTAGTAGACCTCACAGTGAAATGCTGAATACAACAGGTGTAGTAGACCTCACAGTGAAATGCTGAATACAACAGGTGTAGTAGACCTCACAGTGAAATGCTGAATACAACAGGTGTAGGTAGACCTCACAGTGAAATGCTGAATACAACAGGTGTAGTAGACCTCACAGTGAAATGCTGAATACAACAGGTGTAGTAGACCTTACAGTGAAATGCTGAATACAACAGGTGTAGTAGACCTCACAGTGAAATGCTGAATACAACAGGTGTAGTAGACCTCACAGTGAAATGCTGAATACAACAGGTGTAGTAGACCTCACAGTGAAATGCTGAATACAACAGGTGTAGTAGACCTCACAGTGAAATGCTGAATACAACAGGTGTAGTAGACCTCACAGTGAAATGCTGAATACAACAGGTGTAGGTAGACCTCACAGTGAAATGCTGAATACAACAGGTGTAGTAGACCTCACAGTGAAATGCTGAATACAACAGGTGTAGTAGACCTTACAGTGAAATGCTGAATACAACAGGTGTAGTAGACCTCACAGTGAAATGCTGAATACAACAGGTGTAGTAGACCTCACAGTGAAATGCTGAATACAACAGGTGTAGTAGACCTCACAGTGAAATGCTGAATACAACAGGTGTAGTAGACCTCACAGTGAAATGCTGAATACAACAGGTGTAGTAGACCTCACAGTGAAATGCTGAATACAACAGGTGTAGTAGACCTTACAGTGTAATGCTGAATACAACAGGTGTAGTAGACCTCACAGTGAAATGCTGAATACAACAGGTGTAGTAGACCTCACAGTGAAATGCTGAATACAACAGGTGTAGTAGACCTTACAGTGAAATGCTGAATACAACCGGTGTAGTAGACCTTACAGTGAAATGCTTACTTACAAGCCCCTAACCAACAATGCAGTTAAAAAAAATACAGATAAGAATAAGACATAAAAGTAACAAGTAATTAAAGAGCAGCAGTGAAATAACAATAGAGAGACTATATACAGGGGGTACCTGTACAGAGTCAATGTGGAGGCTATATACAGGGGGGTACCTGTACAGAGTCAATGTGCGGGGGCACCGGTTAGTTGAGGTAATATGTACATGTAGGTAGAGTTATTTAAAGTGACTATGCATAGATAATAACAGAGAGTGGCAGGGGTGTAAACGAGGGGGTGGGGGGGGGCAATGCAAATAGTCTGGGTAACCGTTTGATTAGATGTTCAGGAGTCTTATGGCTTGGGGGTAGAACTGTTTAGAAGCCTCTTGGACCTAGAATTGGCGCTCCGGTACCACTTGCTGTGCGGTAGCAGAGAGAACATCCGCTGACACCGCCTGGTATAGAGGTCCTGGACGGCAGGAAGCTTGGCACCAGGGATGTACTGGGCCGTTCGCTCAACCCTCCGTAGTGCCTTGCGGTTGGAGGCCGAGCAGTTGCCATACCAGGCGGTGATGCAACCAGTCAGGATGCTCTCGACGGTGCAACTGCAGAACGTTTTGAGGAGCTGAGCATCCATGCCAAACCTTTTCAGTCTCCTGAGGGGGAATAGGAAATGTCATGCCCTCTTCATGACTCTCTTGGTGTGTTTGGACCTTAATAGTTTGTTGGTGATGTGACACAAAGGAACTTGAAGCTCTCAACCTGCTCTACTACAGCCCCATCGATGAGAATGGGGGCGTGCTTGGTCCTCCTTTTCCTGTAGTCCACAATCATCATCTTTGTCTTGATCACATTGAGGGTGAGGTTGTTATCCTGGCACCACACTGCCAGGTCTCTGACTACCTCCCTATAGGCTGTCTCATCGTTGTTGGTGATCAGGCCTCCAGTGGTTCGTCCTTTAAAAGGTGCAGTGTACTGCGGCGCAGCTTGCATGGTACCGCAGAATTCTATGGCATGTTATTTTTTATCATTTTTTACATTTTTATTTCACCTTTATTTAACCAGGTAAACTAGTTGAGAACAAGTTCTCATTTACAACTGCGACATGGCCAAGATAAAGCAAAGCAGTGCGACACCAACTACAGAGTTACACATGGAATAAACAAACGTACAGTCAATAACACAATAGAAAAATGAGGAAGTCAATATACAGTGTGTGCAAATGGCGTCAGGAGGTAGGCAGTAAATAGGCCATAGTAGCGAAGTAATTACAATTTAGCAGATTAACACTGGAGTGATAAATGAGCAGATGATGATGGGCAAGTAGTGATACTGGTGTGCAAAAGAGCAAAAAAGTAAATAAAAACAATATGGGGATGAGGTAGGTAGATTAGGTGGGCTATTTACAGATGGACTATGTACAGCTGCAGCGATCGGTTAGCTGCTCAAATAGCTGATGTTTAACCTTAGTGAGGGAAATATAAGTCTCCAGCTTCAGAGATTTTTGCAATTCGTTCCAGTCACTGGCAGCAGAGAACTGGAAGGAAAGGCGGCCAAAGGAAGTGTTGTCCTTGATGTCTATGTTAGTTAATGATTACGACAAATGATTACGCATATATTTTTTTTGTCATAAAATTCATTTAACTGGCTAACTTTATGGGTGTTGTGACATGAGTTTGAAATTGTAATTCTGGTTGTTAAATGTTTTATGTACTCCTGAAACAACCAGCAAACCAGGCTGTCGTCTTGTGAAACAGTGGATGTAAAGAATCCAGCTAGCTAAAGCATTTACCTCAAATTGAATGTACAATTTTGTGTGCTTGCCTTGCTGATATTTGCCATGAAATGCGGGTGAAGTAACGTTAGTAAACTAACAATTTTTGATGGGTGAACGGTTACTGTGAGGATAATATAAGATTAGGCAGTGAGTATGGGATGAAGAAAGATAAATAAAGGTTAATCGCAGTAGTGGAAAAAGTACCCAATTGTCATACTTGGGTAAAAGTAAATATACCTTAACAGAAAATGACTCAAGTAGAAGGGAAAGTCACCCAGTTAAATATTACTTGAGTAAAAGTCTAAAAGTATTTGGTTTGAAATATACTTATTAATCAAAAGTCAATGTAATTGCAAAAATATACTAAAGTATCAAAAGTAAAAGTATAAATAATTTTAAATTCATTATATTAAGCAAACCAGGCGGTACCGTTTTCTTTCTTTTCAAATGTATGAACAGCCAGGGGCACACTCCCAACACTCTGACATGACTAACAAATGAAGCATTTGTGTTTGGTGAGTCTGACAGATCAGAGGCAGTAGGGATGTTCTCTTGATAAGTGTGTGAATTGGTCCATTTTCCCATCCTGCTAAGCATTCAAAATGTAATGAGTACTTTTGGGTGTCAGGGAAAATGTATGGAGTAAAAAGTACAATATTTTCTTGTAGTGAAGTACAAGTTGTTAAAAATATAAATAGTAAACTACAGATATCCAAAAAAACTACTTAAGTAGTATTTTTACTTAAGTACTTTACAGCACTGGTTAATTGAGAACTCTCCTGAAAATTGAACTAAAGAGCACTTTATGTTATCTAGGGTGAAGAAGCTGGTTTGAGCTAGTCCTAAACCACAGGGGTTTAGGTGCGATATATTGTGCTAAACAAAAAGCTAGAGAAACATGTGCTAAACAAAAAAGATCAACTGAAATGGCAGTTGTGGTTAACGCTGCGGGCTGGGCGCACCCAATCTATAACGACACCAGAGGCTCTACAGAAAAAAACATAAAATACTAAGAAGGAAAAAACAAAAGAAAAAAAACCCATAAAATACTGTAATGACCTGAATAGATCATAAAGGAACAATTGTCCAGACAGAGGATGGAGTTAACGAATGGAAGGTTTATTAACCCAACTTAACACAGGCTACTGTTTGGCTGTAGCCCACGCCAAATAAATGAAAGGTACACTACAAACCAACCGTGACCTTCTCTTGTGAAGCCCAGACGTAAGAGAGAGAACAATGGCTAAACACGGTCTTAACTTCCAATGCTCCATCCCCCTGCCCAACCCCCCTCCACGCCACTCCGCCAACCACCACGATGCCCGGAATCAGAACATTCCAGGCATTCCCATGATTGGCAGATAGCAGGTTGATTGGCATGACCCCGCGAACACTGGTAAGTACCACACAACCCACTAATAGCCTAACACATAACACACAGCTGTCTTGGCGGGTCGCTACAATACTAAGAAAGAAAACTGGGGCCTCGAATCTGATATAAAGATTAGCCGCTTGTGACGTAGGCCTAAAGAAAATAATGGGCCAATCATATCGAGTGTGTTGCCATGACGAATTTGACGCTATGCGACCAACCGCTGGAGACTTCCTTCAACAAAGATGGCTGACAAAAATTCTAGGACCGAAGCAAATGTTAGGTAATTATAACGCCATAACGAATCATGCAACATATGCACAGTTGAGAGGAATATGTTAGTTAATGTAGAGGCAAACGATTATAAATATTTTTTGGTCATGAATTTACAAAAATCACTATTTAGCTAGCTAGCTGACTAACTAACATTAGCCAGCTAGCTAGCTTTATGGGTGTTGTGACGTGAGGATGAAATTGTAATTCGTGTTTAATGTTTTAGGGACTCCTGAGAAAAACACCAAACCAGGCTGTCGTCTTGTGAAACAGTGGATGTAAAGAATCTAGCTAACTAAAGCATTTACTGCAAATTCAATGTACATTTTGTATGCTTGTCTTGCTGATATTTGCCATGAAATGCAGCTAAAGTAACGTAACTTGGCTAGCTAACCATTTTCTTGCTTATTGTGTAGTGGAGGATAAAAATAGCTGTATGCCTACGGATGTGTAGCTAGCTATGTAGCCGATCTGTGTATGGACCCTAAAACGTTTGGTATAAATATTAGTTCAGAACCTAGTTATGAACCTCCGCTATCATAGCTGTTTGTATCCACTTCAAAACAGCCAAAGGGCATTAATGAAGCCTATGGATGGAGTAGAATAATATAACGTTATTGTGCTAAGGATGGAAGTCATATATACATGTAGTTATTACCATGCATGAGATCCCCACATTGTAGCCTGTACATTGAATATATTCAGTGATCATGTACTCTACCTTGGCAAATAAAGGTGTGGTTCAGGTATGAATGTCTGTGACATGCTTTTTGAGTCATATCCAAAACCAATACCAAGAGTAAACTCCAGTCTTTGAATGATGCTGTGTCTGCATGTATGTATTACAATGATATACTTCAACAGTGTTTACCAATCCATCTATGGTTACACATTGTAACTATACAATAGACTAGAAACATGATTTAACTAGTTAAAGGCTGATTTGTAATTCATATATACAGAGGAGCAGGGAAGACGGCATATGATTAATGAATTCCATAATATTGTCTCTAGTGGTGTCTCCTAACCAGCCTTGGGCTCCCAGTCGGCCTGAAGGTTATCTTAAGAGCGGGTGATGTGGCGATGACGGGACTGGGGGTTGGCATCCTCTCTCACATCAAAGCTGCAGATGAGAGACAGATGGAGAAAAGAGATGTATTTATTAATTCTAAGGCTTAATCTTGCTAACACGGTCAGTCATCATAATCATCAGGAGGTGAAATGCAAAACTGACCAAGGATCATTAACTCTGGGACTACTACATCTCTAGCTGTTTTTCTTTTAATAATACTTCCAGTTGACCTGATCAAGTGACCTCTCACCTCCTGATCATGCTGTGCCCTCCTATGTAGCCAGTTCAGATGCAGGAGGGGTTCACCGACACAGCTGATATAACCTAGAGGATTTATTGCACCTAGAGGTGCATATTGTTACGACGCCGATTTAACTAGCCTGTTTAATATTGATACTAGGGGTGTGGACGTTTGATACCAGGGTTCAACGTTTACACCACTATTATCAATATTAGCAGGCTAGTTAATCGGTTTTGTAACAATATGCAAAAGGTGAAAGTCTCATATTTTTAATGATATTAGATCTATTATGTGTCTGCACATCGAATGCATTCAAATATACAGATATGATATTTTCATACACTAATCTAAGTTAGAGTACTTTTTCATATAGCTTTTCCTCTTTTTTTTCAGGACGTGGACATTTCCTACTTTTTTTAGTAATGGCTGTGGGAATAGCGATCTGCTGGTAAGGACATCTGAGAAGCTGCAGCCAAAATGTGGGATCTTTTTGGAGTTTTATATTATTGTCATATTTTTTTGAATCATCATTATTGTTATTGATTTTATATAATTGTATATTCTCCTCTCAAAGGTTTGTCTTCTCATACGGTGCACCTGTGTCTCTCAAGTAAGAAAACATGTATTGTCTCATGCTGGTTGAAAGCTGTACTGTACTGTACGGCTAAGGCTGGGTTAAAGGGGAAACTGGCTTGATGCTGTACTGTACGGCTAAGGCTTAAGGGGAAGGGGTTAAAGGGGAAACTGGCTTGATGCTGTGTTTGATGTCTTATTTGTGTAGTGAACAGGATAAACAGTTTTTTTCCCCAGCCTCTTCCCAGAATTCTGTGTGTTGGTTTTCACAATGCCATTGTTTGGCAGGTTCTTTATTGTTGGATAAAGTGTAAAGTGATCCTGTGGTGTGACGAATGACTATAAATAGGCCCAATTGTTACCCGATTCCTTATGTACTGCACTACTTTACTAAATAGGGACAGGATGGTATTTGGGACACTCCTTTACTAAATAGGGACAGGAAGGTATTTGGGACACTACTTAGTGGTGGACCTGTGTGGCTGAGTTGGTTGAACACGGTGATAGCAAAACCAAGGATTGTGGGTTTGATTCTCTCCATGGCCACACATATGAAAAATGTATGTAAAGTGGGGGAAAAATGTATTTGATCCCCTGCTGATTTTGTACGTTTGCCCACTTACAAAGAAATGATCAGTCTATAATTTTAATGGTAGGTTTATTTGAACAGTGAGAGACAGAATAACAACAAAAAAATCCAGAAAAACACATGTCAAAAATTTTATAAAATGATTTGCATTTTAATGAGGGAAATAAGTATTTGACCCCTCTGCAAAACATGACTTAGTACTTGGTGGCAAACCGTTGTTGGCAATTACAGAGGTCAGATGTTTCTTGTAGTTGGCCACCAGGTTTGCCCACATCTCAGGGGTGATTTTGTCCCACTCCTCTTTGCAGATCTTCTCCAAGTCATTAAGGTTTCGAGGCTGACATTTGACAACTCGAACCTTCAGCTCCCTCCACAGATTTTCTATGGGATTAAGGTCTGGAGACTGGCGAGGCCACTCCAGGACCTTAATGTGCTTCTTCTTGAGCCACTCCTTTGTTGCCTTGGCTGTGTGTTTTGGGTCATTGTCATGCTGGAATACCCATCCACGACCCATTTTCAATGCCCTGGCTGAGGGAAGGAGGTTCTCACTCAAGATTTGACAGTACATGGCCCCGTCAAATGATGCGGTGAAGTTGTCCTGTCCCCTTAGCAGAAAAACACCTCCAAAGCATAATGTTTCCACCTCCATGTTTGACGGTGGAGATGGTGTTCTTGAGGTCATAGGCAGCATTCCTCCTCCTCCAAACGCGTCGAGTTGATGCCAAAGAGCTCCATTTTGGTCTCATCTGACCACAACCCTTTCACCAGTTGTCCTCTGAATCATTCAGATGTTCATTGGCAAACTTCAGACGGGCATGTATATGTATTCTTGAGCAGGGGGACCTTGCGGGCGCTGCAGGATTTCAGTCCTTCATGGCGTAGTGTGTTACCAATTGTTTTCTTGGTGACTATGGTCCCAGCTGCCTTGAGATCATTGACAAGATCATCCTGTGTAGTTCTGGGCTGATTCCTCACCATTCTCATGATCATTGCAACCCCACGAGGTGAGATCTTACATGGAGCCCCAGGCCGAGGGAGATTGACAGTTCTTTTGTGTTTCTTCCATTTGCGAATAATCACACCAAATGTTGTCACCTTCTCACCAAGCTGCTTGGCGATGGTCTTGTAGCCCATTCCAGCCTTGTGTAGGTCTACAATCTTGTCCCTGACATCCTTGGAGAGCTCTTTGTTCTTGTCCACGGTGGAGAGTTTGGAATCTGATTGATTGATTGCTTCTGTGGACAGGTGTGTTTTTTACAGGTGACAAGCTGCGGTTAGGAGCACTCCCTTTAACCTGTTGGGGATAGGGGGCAGTATTTGCACGGCCGGATAAAAAAACGTACCCGATTTAATCTGGTTACTACTCCTGCCCAGTAACTAGAATATGCATATAATTGTTTGATTTGGATAGAAAACACCCTAAAGTTTCTAAAACTGTTTGAATGGTGTGTGTGTGTGAGTATAACTGAAGTCATATGGCAGGCCAAAACCTGAGAAGATTCCAAACAGGAAGCGCCCTCTCTGACCATTTCTTGGCCTTTTTGTCATCTCTTTCCAAAACAGAGGATCTCTGCTGTAATGTGACAATTTCTACGGCTCCCATAGGCTCTCAGAAGGCGCCAGAGCGTTGAATGATGACTCTGCTGTCCCAGGCTGAAAAACAGTAGCGCATTTGGCAAGTGGTCGATCTGAGAACAATGAGACGGGTGCGCGCGTGCACGTGAAGAGTCCATTTTACTTTCTCAGTCTTTGAACGAAAACGACTCCCGGTCGGAATATTATTGCTATTTTACGAGAAAAATCGCATAAAAATTGATTTTAAACAGCGTTTGACATGCTTCGAAGTACGGTAATGGAATATTTTGAATTTTTGTCACGATACGCGCCGGGCGCGTCACCCGTTGGATAGTGTCTTGAACGCACGAACAAAACGCCGCTATTTGGATATAACTATGGATTATTTAGAACCAAACCAACATTTGTTATTGAAGTAGAAGTCCTGGGAGTGCATTCTGACGAAGAACAGCAAAGGTAATCCAATTTTTCTTATAGTAAATCTGAGTTTGGTGAGTACCAAACTTGGTGGGTGTCAAAATAGCTAGCCTGTGATGGCCGGGCTATCTACTCAGAATATTGCAAAATGTGCTTTCACCGAAAAGCTATTTTAAAATCGGACACCGCGATTGCATAAAGGAGTTCTGTATCTATAATTCTTAAAATAATTGTTATGTTTTTTGTGAACGTTTATCGTGAGTAATTTAGTAAATTCACCGGAAGTGTTCGGTGGGAATGCTAGTCACATGCTAGTCACATGCTAATGTAAAAAGCTGGTTTTTGATATAAATATGAACTTGATTGAACAAAACATGCATGTATTGTATAACAATGTCCTAGGAGTGTCATCTGATGAAGATCATCAAAGGTTAGTGCTGCATTTAGCTGTGGTTTTGGTTTTTGTGACATTATATGCTAGCTTGAAAATTGGGTGTCTGATTATTTCTGGCTGGGTACTCTGCTGACATAATCTAATGTTTTGCTTTCGTTGTAGAGCCTTTTTGAAATCGGACAGTGTTGTTAGATTAACGAGAGTCTTGTCTTTTAAAATGGTGTAAAATAGTCATATGTTTGAGATAGCATTTCTAAGGTATTTGAATATCGCGCCACGGGATTCCACTGACTGTTGACTATGGTGGGACGCAAACGCCCAGAGAGGTTATTAAGAGTGTGCTCCTAATCTCAGCTCGTTACCTGTATAAAAGACACCTGGGAGCCAGAAATCTTTCTGATTGAGAGGGGGTCAATTACTTATTACCCTCATTAAAATGCAAATCAATTTATACAATTTTTGACATGCGTTTTTCTGGATATTTTTGTTGTTATTCTGTCTCTCACTGTTCAAATAAACCTACCATTAAAATTATAGACTGATCCTTTCTTTATCAGTGGGCAAACGTACAAAATCAGCAGGGGATCAAATACTTTTTTCCCCCCACCTGTATGCTGTGGTGGTTAATTTCTTTACTATCAAATGAGGAGAGACAAACTTGTCACACAAGTCAGTTATACTTAAACGAAATCTTTATTCACGTATTAATAAGGAGCAGGTCAATACAACACACACATATAAAGTGAATCGATTGAGTGCTCTACGTTAATGATGGCTGGTCGACGAATCACCCTCAGATGATTCGTTGAGAGCCCCTAGACAAAAGTACAAATGGATTTTATAGCCAAGATACACCACCTTCAGTCTACATGACAAACAACAGATGTATGGAATGGGTCACAAGATTAAGATTAGTATGAAAGATACTTATAATTCACAGCAGACAGTATCTGCTGTAAAAACAGTTATCTTTGTGTAGAGACCAAGGTCTGGCCCCGAGTCATCTCTCCCTGGTACCTTACAGAACAGAAACATTTAATTCATGCTCTGGAACGCGGTATCACCCAAAGAGGCCCATCCTCAGTAGAACACACACAGATGAGCGTTCTAAGAACCCATTTATTCTATTGCATAAAACAACAATTTTATTCAATAATAGCGTTATAACAATTTAGCAATTTCCACTATAATGCATGACTAAATTGCTTTGGATAAATGTGTCTGCTAAATGGCTTATATAATATTAATATAATAATTATTGAATAATAATAATATTATATTATATATACACGTAAGACCAGTAGATAATACCAAGATTACTGAACTATGAACTTGATACTCCACTCGGGTGTTTCTGCTTGGACAGGTGCTTAGACGGGTATCAAATGTAAGATAATGATCTCTGTTACATCTCACTCTTTTCCTTCTCATCTGTCAGCCAGGTGCATCCCCATGTTGTGCTGAATCACAGGTGAGCGAGTACGTGTGGGTGTCCGTACTATACTGGTGTGGCAGCCCCCGCACCTTTCCTAAACCTCCATGTAAACTATATATACAAAAGTATGTGGACAACCCTTCAAATGAGTGGACTCAGCTATTGCACACAGCCATGCAATCTCCATAGTCAAACATTGGCAGTAGAATGGCCTTACTGAAGAGCCCAGTGACCTTCAACGTGACACCGTCATAGGATGCCACCTTTCCAACAAGTCAGTTCGTCAACTTAATGCCCTGCTAGAGCTACCCCGGTCAACTGTAAGAGCTGTTATTGTGAAGTGGAAACGTCTAGGAGCAACAACGGTTCAGCTGCAAAGTGGTAGGACACACAAGCTCACAGAACGGGACCGCCGAGTGCTGAACCGCGTAACGCGTAAAAATCGTCTGTCCTCGATTGCAACACTCGCTACCGAGTTCCAAACTGTCTCTAGAAGTAACTGTAACTGATGTGAAATGGCTAGTTAGTTAGCGGTGGTGCGTGCTAATAGCGTTTCAATTGGTGACGTCACTCGCTCTGCGACCTTAAGTAGTTGTTCCCCTTGCACTGCAAGGGCCGCGGCTTTTGTGGCGCGATGGGTAACGATGCTTCGTGGGGTGTCAGTTGTTGATGTGCGCAGAGGGTCCCTGGTTCAAGCCCAGGTTGGGGCGAGGAGAGGGACGGAAGCTATACTGTTACACAACGTCAGCACAAGAAGTGTTTGTCAGGACCTTCATGAAATGGGTTTCCATGGCTGAGCAGCCACACACCATGCGCAATGCCAAGCGTCGGCTGGAGTGGTGTAAAGCTCGCCGTCATTGGACTACGGAGCAGTGGAAACCTGTTCTCTGGAGTGATGAATCACGCTTCACCATCTGGCAGTCTTACAGACGAATCTGGGTTTGGCGGATGCCAGGAAAACGCTATCTGCCCGAATGTAGTGCCAACTGTAAAGTTCGGTGAAGGAGGAATAATGGTCTGGGGTTGTTTTTCATGGTTTGAGTTTGAGTTTATTTTATTTTTACAGGGACAGTGCACATTCATCAACGTTTCAGTAACAGTGACGGTTTTAGCCAGCCGGCTAATTTTCAACCGCAGTCCCTGGGCAGGTTATTAAAAACAATTACAATATAGACAATCATAGAACAGTGAGCACACGCAGAGTAACATAGGACAAGCAAGACATAGCATACAGACAGAGCAACATAGGACAAGCAAGATGTAGCATACAGACAGAGCAACAGAACAAAAAGCAACAAGAAAAATCCATAAAAACAACAAAGTGTTTCCACACCTCACAAGCTACAGACAACAGACAACATGGAAAGCGGCAATACACAGCTAGGGATTATGTTCACAAATCTGATTGACCTTTAGCCATGTCTTCATGCATTTTGTGAAAGTGTGATATGTGGTGCAGTTGTGTGTCTGATGGCAGTGTATTCCAGACATGGGACGCTCTCACAGAGAAAGCGGATTTACTAAAGGTGCTTTTCCTTAAGGGAACTATACAGTCACCTCTCATGGCAGACCTTGTGGATCTGCTGCCATATGTTTGGATTTTCTGTTTAACAAAAATACTGAGTGGAGGGGGAGCTAGGCCATTTAGGATCTTGAATACAAGACATGCGTCGGTGTATTGCACCAGATTTTCCCAACTCAGGAGCTCATGCTTTCTGAGGATGTAATAGTGATGATGGCTATTGGGCTTCCTATCGAGCACTTTGAGAGCCTGTTTGTAGACAGACTGAATAGGTTTTAATGTTGTATAGCAAGCTTGGGTCCAACTAGTCAAGCAGTATGTTAAGTGGGGGAGTATCATCGATTTGAAGTACAGTCTTGCTACCTCTGTGGTCAAACAATTTCGTATAAATCGGAAATTAGCTAGGTTGAATTTGGTTATTTGAATTACCTTTTTCACATGCTTTTTAAAAGAGAGGTTGGAATCAAGTATGATTCCAAGGTACTTAAAATCAGATACCACCTGGAGCTTCTCCCCTAACACAGACATCTGGCTCAGTAGCATCTGTTGCCCTCTTTGTGAAGAACATGCAAACAGTTTTTTTCACATTGATGCAAACACGAGTCACTGAGCCACTTTGTAACCTGGACCATTACAGTAGTGAGTTCTTGTGCAGCTTGTTGTTTGCTCTTTGCATGCACTAATGTACAGGCTGAACAAGAGGGGCCCCAGTATTGACCCTTGGGGCACGCCCACATCATAGCTAAGAGTGGGCGACAGCTCATTGCTCACTTTGACGCACTGAGTTCTGCCTTCAAGGTATGATTTCATCCATCTCAAGGCATCGGGGGAAAAGTTGAACTTGGACAATTTTGTGATGAGAATCTCATGGTTAACAGTATCGAAAGCCTTCCTTAGGTCCAGAAACACAGCCCCAACAACGCCCCCTTTGTCCATCTTGGACTTCACATTTTCCAGAAGAAAGCAGTTGGCCGTTTCTGTGGAGTGTTTCGCTCTGAAGCCAAACTGCATGGAGTGTAATGTGAAGGGGCTGTTGTTGAGGTGGGAAATCAGTTGTTCTGCTACACACTTTTCAACAACCTTCGACACTACAGGTAGTATACTAATGGGCCTGTAGTTACTCACGTCAGCAGGGTCGCCCGATTTAAAGATGGCCGTTATTATGGCTGACTTCCATACCCTTGGAAACACCCCCAGACCAATAGATGTGTTGGTGACCTTAGTAATGGGGCCAATGAGTGACTCTTTGTAGTTTTTAAGAAAGGTAGAGTCCAGCCCAAACACATCTTTGGATTTAGAGTTCTTTAGTGAGCTAATCACCTTGTTCACCTTTGATTCAGAAACCTCCCTTATGATGAAGACAGGTTCAGCGTCATTCACTAGCACTGAGCCCAATAAACCAGTGGAGGGGTTCTGTGTCAGTACCTTGACAGAGTCAATAAAGTAGGAATTGAAGGCTATTGCTATTTCGACTGCATCCTGTGTTAGATTGTCATTCACCGTGATTTCTAGTCTTTTTGCAGTGTTACTATGGTCTTTCCCTGTTAACTTTTTTAGATTCTCCCAGATCAATTTTGAATTTCCCTTTGCCTCACCAATTATGTTAATAAAAAAGTTTGCCTTGGCCTGTCTGATTTCTTTCATCACCTTATTTCTCAACATGGTAAACCTACGTCTGTCATGCTCTAATTTGGATTTTAGGGCTGTTTAGGGCTAGGCCCCTTAGTTCCAGTGAAGGGAAATCTACAGCATACAATGACATTCTAGATGATTCTGTGCTTCCAACTTTGTGGCAAGAGTTTGGGGAAGGCCCTTTCCTATTTCAGCATGACAATTCCCCCATACACAAAGCGAGGTACATACAGAAATGGTTTGTCGAGCTCGGTGTGGAAGAACTTGACTGGCCTGCACAGAGCCCTGACCTCAACCCCATTGAACACCTTTGGGATGAATTGGAATGCCGACTGCAAGCCAGGCTTAATCACCCAGCAACAGTGTCCGACTTCAATAATGCTCTTGTGGCTGAATGGAAGCAAGTCCCCGCAGCAATGTTCCAACATCGAGTGGAGGCTGTTATAGCAGCAAAGGGGGAACCAACTCCATATTAATGCCCATGATTTTGGAATGAGATGTTCGACGAGCTTATGTATGTGCGTCCTTTGGAGGGGTTGGGTTAAAAGTGGAAGTCAAATTTTGGTGGACCTTGTGTGCAATTGACCAATAAAGTGATCTTATCTTTTACTATTGATATCTATGTTTTAAATAATGAATCAACCAAGTGTATCTGGATATCATAAGGTGAATGCACCAATTTGTAAGTCGCTCTGGTTAAGAGCGTCTGCTAAATGACTTAAATGTAAGTGTAGCCTGGTCCCAGATCAGTTTGTGCCACCATGCCACCGCCTTTTGATTCCAAACATGAAGGAGTGACATGTCACAAACAAACTGGTACCCCAAGCAAGTCTTAGCCTTGAACAAAATACATCATTATCTCAGTATCAGTGTTTCCTGCTGAAAGTTAACCTGCTCCCACTGTTTTTCAGATTACAGAGCAAGCAAGCCAAACTGATGGAACCAGTGTAAGTGGCAGCAAAATGCAGATAACAGAATTTCAATAGAGGTTTATTTTATTTTTCTACTCTATATTCTATTATACCATTATGGTAAACACGTTCTATGAAGTACATACCTATAATGTCTCTAGTGTTACCACTAATGGCTGTTTATCTTGATTATCTTGATGATTATCTCGCTGATTATATTGATGATTATCTAGCTGATTCTTGATGATTATCTTGATGATTATGTTCTGAAAATAAAAATGTGCATTTATTATTATTTATTATTATTATTATTATTCAGGAGGACTGAAGTACCGACTCCGTGGCTGGTTAAAAAAAGTTGTTCTTCCTTTTTCATTTTTCCTTTCTCCTTCTTCCTTTCTCCTCCTTCTTTCTTCTCCTTTCTCCTTCTTCCTTCTCCTTCTCGTTCCTTCCTTCTTCTTCCTTTCTCCATTCTCCTTCTTCCTTTTGTCCTTCTCCTTCTTCCTTCCTTCTTCAGGAGGACTGACGTGCTGACTGTAACCCCGTGGCTGGCTCCTATAGTCTGGGAAGGGACTTTTGACCCCCAGGTCATAGACGAGGCCTTTATTTCACAACACCTCACCATCGCTACCACTGTGTTCGCTGTAGGGAAGTAAGTCACAGACTCCATGTGTAGTAACCTGTTGCAAAGGCAGTGGTTTAGACCACTTCCTGTGTGCATGTGCAGCCTTTTATGCACATTTTGCGGCCTCTCGGGGCCCAAAAGAAATGTCTGCGTTATTCAAAACCTTATCATGGGGGGACTATTTTTGTGTCTCAACTGGTGTTAAGGATGTCTTGCTGCTTGGTAAATGAGTATCGGTCCCCCCTGATTTGGTTCATAGCGAGGCTCGAACTCAGAACCTCTGCCTCACAAACACACGTGACCACCCTACGGCAGGTAGCCTGGTGGTTAGCGCATTGTGCCAGCAACTGAAAGGTTGCTGGATCGAATCCCTGAGTTGACAAGGTAAAATTCTGTCATTCTGAGCAAGGCGATTAACCCACTGTTTCCCTGGGCGCCGAAGAAGTGCATGTCGATTAAGGCAGCCCCCCCCCCCCCCCCGCTCACCTCTCTGATTCAGAGGGGTTCGGTTAAATGCGGAAGACATATTTCAGTTGTCCAACTGACTCGGTATCCCCTTCCTTTTACTGAAGCGTCTTACTCCGTCGCGCCACTGAAAGCTAGCTATTCGGCAGCGCAAGTGGGGGGACCCTTCGGGCTGAGCAGTGAGTTTCACAGAGAACCGTATGCTACATTGGCACCTTGTTTCTGTATAGTGCACTACTTTACTCTACCCCATAGGGGCCCTGGTTAAAAGTAGTTGACTATAATGGGTAATAAGGTGCCATTCAGGATTCACACTATAGCCTTATATATCAATCCTTTTGCGTCATATTTCCGGGATTAATGCAATCTCATGTTAATTCAGATTGTCTTGTCAAACCGTCTAAACATTTTCACTTGCTTGTGCTATACCTGAACGTTTCACATTCTTCTTTTCTCCAGATCCAGTGTAATAAATACATATCTGGATCTGTCACATAGATGCACCTCCTCATTTTTCTGTCCATCGTTGAAGATGTCGCAACTTTTTAGTTCCGTCGTTTCACATATGGACGTTTCTTGTTTCCTTTTTTTTTCTCGTCTCTATTCATCCTTGCAGATACACTCGTTTTCTCCGGGACTTCTTAGAGTCGGCTGAGAAGCACTTCATGGTGAGATTCCGGAACTGTCTATCAAATGGATTGACTGTTATAGTCTAAAGAAGGTCCAGGGATTACTCATTAAAGGAACATTCTGGGCCCGTATTTATGAAGGGATTACTCATTAAAGGAACATTCTGGGCCCGTATTTATGAAGGGATTACTCATTAAAGGAACATTCTGGGCCCGTATTTATGAAGGGATTACTCATTAAAGGAACATTCTGGGCCCGTATTTATGAAGGGATTACTCATTAAAGGAACATTCTGGGCCCGTATTTATGAAGGGATTACTCATTAAAGGAACATTCTGGGCCCGTATTTATGAAGGGATTACTCATTAAAGGAACATTCTGGGCCCGTATTTATAAAGAGTTTACTCATTAAAGAAACATGCTGGGCCCGTATTTATAAAGACTACTCTAGGACTAGGTCCACCCTGCCCATTTGATCTTATTCATTGGTCCAAATATTTCATTACATTTGTTTTAAATTAGTTCATATGATTTTAATTCCTTTTTAATTCAATTCAAATCATTAGAAAGTCCACCCCATTCAATTAGTTTTAAATCCTTTTGATTCAAATTCGATAGAAAGTCCATCCCATTCAATTCCATGTGATTCAAGGTGGGGCTGGACGTGCACTACTATGTGTTCACCGACCTGCCCGGCGACGTGCCTAGCAACGTGACTCTGGGTGTCGGCAGACTGCTCAGCATTGTGAGGGTGCCGAAGTTCGACCGCTGGCAGGAGATATCCCTCCGCCGCATGGAGCACATCCAGGTTATTATAAATAATATATTACATCGTTATCACATTGAATTAAAGTTTCTTTTCAGTATACAGCATACTGTACATAGTAGAATGAAATGCTTACTAACAAGCTCTTCTCTCCGTACAGTAGCTATAGAAACATGATCTACACATGCTCCAAACTCTCAGCAAACTATCAGTTGTAACTCAGTTGATAATAGGTTAGGGATAGGGTTAGGTTTAGTTTAGGGATAGGGATAGGTTTAGGGTTAGGCTTGGGTAGGTTTAGTTTAGGGTTAGGGTTAGGTTAGGTTTAGTTTAGGGATAGGTTTAGGTTAGGTTTAATTTAGGGATAGGGTTAGGTTTAGGGTTAGGTTTAATTTAGGGTTAGGTTTAGGTTAGGTTTAATTTAGGGATAGGGTTAGGTTTAATTTAGGGATAGGGTTAGGTTTAGTTTAGGGATAGGGTTAGGTTTAGTTTAGGGATAGGGATAGGGTTAGGTTTAATTTAGGGATAGGGTTAGGTTTAGTTTAGGGATAGGGTTAGGTTTAGTTTAGGGATAGGGATAGGGTTAGGTTTAGGGTTAGTTTAGGTTTAGGTTTAAGGTTAAGTTAGGATGATATGCCTATTGGGTTAGTGATAGGGTTAGGTTTAGTTTAGTTTAGGAATAGGGTTAGGTTTAGTTTAGGGATAGGTTTAGGGTTAGGTTTAAGGTTAGGATGATATGCCTATTGGGTTAGTGATAGGGTTAGGTTTAGTTTAGTTTAGGAATAGGGTTAGGTTTAGTTTAGGGATAGGTTTAGGGTTAGGTTTAGGTTTAAGGTTAAGTTCGGATTAAATGCTTATTGGGTTAGTGCATACTAGATAGTTGAAATGTTGACAGTAGACTTTATGGGCTTTGTATTTTTATCATGTCAGCCCCGCCCTAGAAAACAAAATTTCCATCTGAGGACAAAGTTGTTTTATTTGGTTGGTTGATTGGTGGATGTTCAGTAGATATTAAATCAACCAATCATGTATTTGGGAGCAGACTGCCATTAAGGATAAAATCCACCGGGAGGCGCACTACATCTTCTGCATGGACGTAGACATGAGGTTCCACGGCCGTGTGGGGCCCGAAGCTCTGGGGAGACTGGTGGCCGCCATCCACCCCTGGTAATTCTTTCTTACTTAAAGGGCCAGCATCCACCCCTGGTAATACTTACTCATTTAAAAACTCTGATGGAGGAAATTGTAGTTGACCACTCTTTTTATTTTATACACCTACATGCTGACAACTTCCTGTTAACCTCCTTGTCAGGTCTACCTCGCAAAGATGGTTTCTAACCTCAAGGGTATTTTTCTTTTCTTTTTTTTAAAGGTGAAGTAACAATACAAAACTGTCTTGTGTTTTTGAAGGTTCTACATGTACCCCCGGAACGAGTACCCTTACGAGCGACGGACCGTCTCCAAAGCCTACATACCCTTGGACCAGGGAGACTTCTACTACCAGGCCAACATATTCGGAGGAACGTTGGAGGATATTCACCGGCTGACCAAGACGTGTAGGGAGCACCTGGAGGTAGGTACTTACGCATGCAGGCATACAGTTAGTCACTCACGTACAGTACTCACTCACTCACCCCACCCCTCTACCCTACCCCCTTCCTCCCTCTAGGTTGATAAGTCAGAGGGTGTGGAGGCTGTGTGGCAGGAAGAGAGTCACCTGAATTGGTACCTGTTGAGGAACAAGCCCACCAAGCTCCTGTCACCGGAGTATGTGTGGGACGACGCTAAAGAACAGGATGCGAAGGAGATCAAATTGGTCCGCTTCTCCTCTGTCATTAAGAACAAGGCAGAGGTCAGGGAGAACCTCTGAGAGAAGAGGAGAGAAAGAATATTTGTCTTTGACAAGCTGCAGGAAAGAGAGGAGAAAAGTGGAGAGGATGGAAGGAGGAGAGGAAAGAGGGAAGGAGGAGAGAGAACTTTAATACAGACCGTTACTTTACCTGGTTTTATTTTATATTTTTGCACACTGCACTTTTGGTTGAGTGAAATATGGGTTTGTTCTTGTTTAGTGTCTTTGTGACATAGGCTATGCTCGAAACGACACCCTAGAACTCCTGGTTAAGAAGTGCACTATTTAGTGTGTCAACTCAGACTTAGCTATCTTTACTTTATGTTCAATGGGCTCCATCATTTTTGGCATGTTTGATAAAGATGAGAAAAAAATATTGTATAAAATAAATAATACTATATTGTAAGCCTATGCTCCATAAAATTGGGTAGTTATATTATAATAATACAATTGCTCAGAGAAAGAGATTTTGTTAAACAATTAATAATGAAAAAAGATATGGGTTGAAATGATCAGGACCTCTGTTTTCAGTACTCCAGCACCCTGCCCTTGCGAGGATAACGACACTGAGCCTTTGATAAAGGTCACGCGTGTCACGTCCTGACCAGTATAGAGGATATTTTGTTATTGTAGTTTGGTCAGGACGTGGCAGAGGGTAGTTGATTTATGTATTACGGGGTTTTTGGTCACTGGTTTATGTTTGTATTTCTATGGGTATGTTCTAGGTTAGTTTTTCTATGTGTAGGTTGGGTGCTGGACTCTCAATTGGAGGCAGGTGTTTCTAGTTGCCTCTGATTGGGAGTCCTATAAGTAGGTGTGTGTTTTGTTTGTCACTTGTGGGTAGTTGTTTGTTAGCACTGCTTTTTGTTGAGCCTGCTTCTCTGTTCCTGTCGTTAGTTTGTTGATTGTTTTTCCGTGGTGTTCTCATTTTTATTTAATAAATATGTTGAGCACGCAACCCGCTGCGCCTTGGTCCCATTCTACACGACAGCTGTGACAACGCGGTAATAGTCACACTCCCCACTTTAAAAACGGCCATATCTTTCTTACAATCAGGGCCAAGTGTATGTTTTTTTTTGTAGGTACAGTGCCTTGCAAAAGTATTCGGCCCCCTTGAACTTTTCAACCTTTTGCCACATTTCAGGCTTCAAACATAAAGATATAAAACTGTAATTTTTTGTGAAGAATCAACAACAAGTGGGACACAATCATGAAGTGGAACGAAATTTATTGGATATTTCAAACTTTTTTAACAAATAAAAAACTGAAAAATTGGGCGTGCAAAATTATTCAGTCCCTTTACTTTCAGTGCAGCAAACTCTCTCCAGAAGTTCAGTGAGGATCTCTGAATGATCCAATGTTGACCTAAATGACTAATGATGATAAATAGAATCCACCTGTGTGTAATCAAGTCTCCGTATAAATGCACCTGCTCTGTGATAGTCTCAGAGGTCCAGATATCAACACTATAGCAACACCACATCACTATATCATCACTACATCACTATATCAACACTACATCACTATATCACTATATCAACACTACATCACTATATCACTATATCACTATATCATCACTATATCACTACACTATACCACTATATCACTACACCACTATATCACTATATCACTATATCACTATAACACCACTATATCACTATACCACTATATCACTATATCATCACTATATCACTATAACACTATACCACTATATCACTATCACTATACCACTATATCACTATATCATCACTATATCACTATAACACTATACCACTATATCACTATCACTATATCATCACTATATCACTATAACACTATACCACTATATCACTATATCACTATATCATCACTATATCACTATAACACTATACCACTATATCACTATATCATCACTATATCACTATACCACTATATCACTATATCATCACTATATCACTATACCACTATACCACTATATCACTACATTATACCACTATACCACTATATCACTATATCACTATACCACTATATCACTATACCACTATATCAAATCAAATCAAATCAAATGTATTTATATAGCCCTTCGTACATCAGCTGAAATCTCAAAGTGCTGTACAGAAACCCAGCCTAAACCCCCAAACAGCAAGCAATGCATGTGAAAGAAGCACGGTGGCTGGGAAAAACTCCCTAGGAAAAACTCCTGAGAAAGGCCAAAAACCTAGGAAGAAACCTAGAGAGGAACCAGGCTATGAGGGGTGGCCAGTCCTCTTCTGGCTGTGCCGGGTGGATATTATAACAGCACATGGTCAAGATGTTAAAATGTTCGTAAATGACCAGCATGGTCAAATAATGATAATCATAGTAATTGTCGAGGGTGCAACAAGCACGTCCGGTGAACAGGTCAGGGTTCCGTAGCCGCAGGCAGAACAGTTGAAACTGGAGCAGCAGCATGGCCAGGTGGACAGGGGACAGCAAGGGGTCATCATGCCAGGTAGTCCTGAGGCATGGTCCTAGGGCTCAGGTCCTCCGAGAGAAAGAAAGAAAGAGAGAAAGAGAGAATTAGAGAGAGCATATTTACATTCACACAGGACACCGGATAAGACAAGAGAATACTCCAGATGTAACAGACTGACCCTAGCCCCCCGACACATAAACTACTGCAGCATAAATACTGGAGGCTGAGACAGGAGGGATCAGAAGACACTGTGGCCCCATCCGACGATACCCCCGGACAGGGCCAAACATCACTATACCACTATATCATCACTATCACTACACCACTATATCACTATATCACTATAACACTATATCACTACACTATATCACTATACCACTATATCACTATAACACTACACCACTATTTCACTATACCACTATATCACTATATCACTATACCACTATATCACTATACCACTATATCATCACTATCACTACACCACTATATCACTATATCACTATACCACTATATCACTATACCACTATATCACTATATCACTATACCACTATCACTATATCACTATATCACTATACCACTATATCACTATACCACTATATCATCACTATCACTACACCACTATATCACTATATCACTATATCACTATACCACTATATCATCACTATCACTATATCACTATATCACTATATCATCACTATATCACTGTAACACTATACCACTATATCACTATATCACTATACCACTATATCACTACACTATACCACTATATCACTATATCACTATACCACTATATCACTATACCACTATACCACTATATCACTACACTATACCACTATATCACTATATCACTATACCACTATATCACTACACTATACCACTATACCACTATATCACTATACCACTATATCACTATACCACTATATCACTATACCACTATACCACTATATCACTATACCACTATATCACTATATCACTATACCACTATATCATCACTATCACTATATCACTATATCACTATATCACTATACCACTATATCACTATACCACTATATCACTATATCACTATATCATCACTATATCACTATAACACTATATCACTATATCACTATATCAACACTACATCACTATCAACACTACATCACCATATCACTATATCAACACTACATCACCATATCAACACTACATCACTATATCAACACCACATCACTATATCAACACTACATCACTATATCAACACCACATCAACACTACATCACTATATCAACACTACATCACTATATCAACACTACATCACTATATCAACACTATATATCATCACTATATCAACACTACATCACTATATCATCACTACATCAACACTATCACTATATCAACACCACATCACTATATCAACACTACATCACTATATCAACACCACTATATACATACACTATATCAACACCACTATATACATACACTATATCAACATCACTATATACATACACTATATCAACACCACTATATACATACACTATATACCCACTATATACATACACTATACACCAACTATATACATACACTATATACCAACTATATACATACATTATATACCAACTATATACATCAACTCTATACATAAATACTATATCAACTCTATATACCAACTCTATCAACACTGTCAAATCAAATTTAGTTGGTCACATACACATGGTTAGCAGATGCTATTGCAAGTGAAGCGAAATGCTTGTGCTTCTAGTTCTGACAGTGCAGCAATATCTAACATGTAATCTAACAATTCCACAACAACTACCTAATATACACACATCTAAGTAAAGGAATGGAATAAGAATATATACATATAAATATATGGATGAGTAATGACAGAGCGGCATAGGCTAAGATGGTATAAAATACAGTATATACATATGAGATGAGTAATGCAAGATATGTAAACATTATTAAAGTGGCATTATTAAAGTGACTACTGATCCATTTATTTAAGTGGCCACAGATTTTAAGTCTGTATGTAGGCAGCAGCCTCTCCTGTGTTAGTGGTGGCTGTTTAACAGTCTGATGGCCTTGAGATACAAGCTGTTTTTCAGTCTCTTGGTCCCATTTGTACTCACCTTCTGGATGGTAACGGGGTGAACAGGCTGTGGCTCGTGTGGTTTTTGTCCTTGGCCTTCCTGTGACACCGGGTGCTGTAGATGTCCTGGAGGGTAGGCAGTGTGCCCCCGGTGATGCGTTGTGCAGACCACACCACCCTCTGGAGAGCCTTGCGATTGTAGGTGGTGCAGTTGCCGTAAAACAGCCCGACAGGATGCTCTCAGTTGTGCATGTGTAAAAGTTTGTGAGGGTTTTAGGTGACACGCCAAATTTCTTCAGCCTCCAGCCTGTCTGTGTGGGTGGGTGGACCATTTCAGTTTGTCCGTGAGGTGTGGCGCAATGATCTTAACTTTCCACCTTCTCCACTGCTGTCCTGTCGTAGTGGATAGGGTGGTGCTCCCTCTGCTGTTTCCTGAAGTCCACGATCATCTCCTTTGTTTTGTTGACCTTGCTGACACAACACTCCGAGTGCCCTCACCTCCTCCCTGTAGGGTGTCTCGGCGTTGTTGGTAACCAAGCCCACTACTGTTGTGTCGTCTACAAACTTAATGATTGAGTTGGATGCGTGCATGGCCACGCAGTCATGGGTGAACAGGAAGTACAAGAGGGGGCTGAGCATGCACCATTTTGGGGCCCCAGTGTTGAGGATCATCGAAGTGGAGATGTTGTTACCTACCTTCACCACCTGGGGGCAGCCCGTCAAAGTCCAGGACCCAATTTCACAGGGCGGGGTTGAGACCCAGGACCTCAAGCTTAATGATGAGCTCGGAGGGTACTATGGTGTTGAATGCTGAGCTATAGTCAACAAACAGCATTCTTACATAAGTATTCCTCTTGTCCAGATGAGATTGTACAGTGTTATGGCGATTACATCGTCTATGGACCTATTGGGGCGGTAAGAAAATTGAAGTGGGTCTAGGGTAACAGGTAAGGTAGAGGTGAAATGATCCTTGACTAGTCTCTCAAAGCACTTCATGATGACAGAAGTGAGTGCTACGGGGCGATAGTAATTTAGTTCTATTACCTTTGCCTTCTTGGGTACAGGAACAATGGTGGCCATCTTGAATGAAGCAAGTGGGGACAGCAGACTGGGATATTGAATATGTCCGTAAACACACCAGCCAGTTGGTCTGCACACTGTACATGCTCTGAGGACGCGGCTAGGGATGCCGTCTGGGCCGGCAGCCTTGCGAGGGTTAACACGTTTAAATGTCTTACTCATGTCGGCCACGGAGAAGGAGAGCCCAGAGTACTTGGTAGAGGGCCGTGTCAGAGGCACTCTATTATCCTCAAAGCGTGCTAAGAAGGTATTTTTACAGTGCCTTGCAAAAGTATTCATCCCCCTTGGCATTTTTCCTATTTTGTAACATTACAAACTGTAATTTAAATGGATTTTTATTTGGATTTCATGTAATGGACATACACAAAATAGTCCAACTTGGTGAAATGAAATGGTGCGTGCATATGTAATCACTCCCTTTGCTATGAAGCCCCTAAATAAAATATGGTGCAACCAAATACCTTCGGAAGTCACATAATTAGTTAGATTGCACACAGGTGGACTTTATTTGTGTCACATGGTCTCTCATATATATATATATATATATATATATCTCAGTTCTGAAAGGCCCCAGAGTCTGCAACACCATTAAGCAAGTGGCACCACCAAGCAAGCGGCACCACCAAGCAAGCGGCACCATGAAGACCAAGGAGCTCTCCAAACGAAGTACAGATCAGGGTTGGGTTATAAAAAAAATATCAGAAACTTTGAACATCCCACAGAGCACCATTAAATCCATTATTAAAAAATTGAAAGAATATGGCACCACAACAAACCTGCCAAGAGAGGGCCGCCCACTAAAACTCACGGACCAGGCAAGGAGGGCATTAATCAGAGGTAACAAAGAGACCAAAGATAACCCTGAAGGAGCTACAAAGCTCCACAGCGGAGATTGGAGAATCTGTCCACAGGACCACTTTAAGCCATACACTCCACAGAGCTGGGCTTTACGGAAGAATGGCCAGAAAAAAGCAATTTCTTAAAGAAAGAAATAAGCAAACACATTTGGTGTTCACCAAAAGGCATGTGGGAGACTCCCCAAACATATGGAAGAAGGTACTCTGGTCAGATGAGACTAAAATGTAGCTTTTTGGCCATCAAGGAAAACGCTATGTCTGGTGCAAACCCAACACCTCTTATCACCCCGAGAACACCATCCCCACAGTGAAGCATGGTGGTGGCAGCATCATGCTGTTGGGATGTTTTTCATCAGTAGGGACTGGGAAACTGGTCAGAATTGGGGAAATGATGGATGGCGCTAAATACAGGGAAATCCTTGAGGGAATCCTGTTTGTCTTGCTAAAGCAACACTTGCATGGTTTAAGGGGAAACATTTAAATGTCTTGGAATGGCCTAGTCAAAGCACAGACCTCAATCCAATTGAGAATCTTTGGTATGACTTAAAGATTCTGTACACCAGTGGAACCCATCCAATTTGAAGGAGCTGGAGCAGTTTTGCCTTGAAGAATGGGCAAAAAAGACCCTAAGAGACTTGCAGCTGTAATTGCTGCAAAAGGTGACTCTACAAAGTATTGACTTTGGGGGGGTGAATAATTAAGTTTTCTGTTTGTTTGTCTTATTTCTTGTTTGTTTCAAAATAAAAATATTTTGCATCTTCAAAGTGGTAGACATGTTGTGTAAATGAAATGAAAATGAACCCCCCCAAAAAATCAATTTTAATTCCAGGTTGTAGGGCAACAAAATAGGAAAAATGCCAAGGGGGGTGAATACTTTTGCAAGCCACTGTAGTTTGTCTGGAAGCAAGACGTCGGTGTCCATGACATGGCTGGTTTTTCTTTTGTAGTCTGTGATTGTCTGTAGATCCTGCCACATACGTCTCGTGTTTGAGCCGTTGAATTGCGACTCCACTTTGTCTCTGTACTGACATTTCGCTTGTTTGACTGCCTTGCGGAGAGAATAGCTACACTGTTTGTATTTGGCCATATTCCCAGTCACATTTCCATGGTTAAATGCGGTGGTTCGCGCTTTCAGTTTTCCATGAATGCCACCATCTATCCACGGGTTCTGGTTAGGGTAGGTTTTAATAGTCACAGTGGGTACCACATGTCCTATACACTTCCTTATAAACTCACTCACTGAATCAGCATATACGTCAATATTATTCTCTGAGGCTCCTCGGAACATGTCCCGGTCCGCGTGATCAAAACAATCTTGAAGCGTGGATTCCGATTGGTCGTCCTGTTTGAGTTTCTGCCTATAGGAAGGGAGGAGCAAAATATAATCGTTATCAGACTTGCCGAAAGGAGGGCGGGGGAGGGCCTTGTATGCATCACGGAAGTTAGAGAAGCAGTGTTCCAGAGTTTTGCCAGCGCGAGTGCTACAGTCAATATGCTGATAGAATTTAGGTAGCCTTGTTCTCAAATTTGCTTTGTTCAAATCCCTAGCTACAATAAATGATCCTCAGGATATATGGTTTGCGTGAAGTTCCTTGAGGGCCGTTGTGGAATCGGTTTGAGGGGGGATATACACGGCTGTGACAATGACCGAGGAGAATTCTCTTGGGAGATAATACGGTTGTCATTTGATTGTGAGGAATTCTATGACAGGTGAACAAAAGGACTTGAGTTCCTGTATGTTGTTACAATTACACCATGAGTCGTTAATCATGAACATACACCCCGTCCTTCTTCCCAGAGAGATGTTTATTCTTGTCGGCACGACCTACAAAGAATCCAGGTTGCTATACCGACTCCGACAGCATATCCTGAGAGAGCCATATTTTTGTGAAAGAGAGAATGTTACAATCCCTGATGTCTCTCTGGAAAGCAACCCTTGCCCTAATTTCATCGACTTTGTTAACTAGGGACTGGACATTAGCGAGTACTATACTCGGAAACGGTGGGTGGGGTGCCTGCTTCCGAAGTCTGACCAGAAGACCGCTCCGTCTTCCTCTTCTCTGGCGGTGTTGTTTTGGGTCAGCCTCTGGAATCAGTTCAAATGCCCTGGGTAGTCCGGACAAAGGATGCGCTTTGAGAAAGTCGTATTCCTGGTCGTAGTGCTGGTAAGTTGACGTGATATCTAATAGTTCTTCCCGCCTGTATTTAATAACACTTAAGGTTTTCCCCCCGCCGCACCACCACGACTGGTCTGCCGACGAATACTCCATCCGCTGTGGCTTCAACCGGCCTCCGTCGGACGTCGGAGCAGACGCTTCTACTAGCCCCGGGCTACTAACTTTAAACGCTGTGTCGCACGCGTGCTAGTGTAGTAGCGGCTACTCCGCGGCTTCCCTGTTCCATCTATTGCTGCCCCCTGGACCCTATGATCACTTGGCTACATAGCTGATGCCTGCTGGACTGTCCATTAATCACGGTACTCCATTCTGTTTATTTTTTGTTTCTGTCGGCCCCAGCCGCGAACTCAGGCTCTGTGTGTAGTTAACCAACCCTCTCTGCCCAGTCATTGCCATTTTACCTGTTGTTGTTGTGTTAGCTGATCAGCTGTTGCTGTCTCACCTGTTGTTGTCTAGCTAGCTCTCCCAATCAACACCTGTGATAACTTTATGCCTCGCTGTATGTCTCTCTCTCAAATGTCAATATGCCTTGTATGCTGTTGTTTAGGTTAGTTATCATTGTTTTAGTTTACAATGGAGCCCCTAGTTCCACTTATCATACCTATGATGCCTCCTTTGTCCCACCTCCCACACATGCGGTGACCTCACCCATTATAACCAGCATGTCCAGAGATACAACTTCTCTTATCATCACTCAGTGCCTGTGCTTACCTCCGCTGTACCCGCACCCCACCATACCCCTGTCTGCACATTATGCCCTGAATCTATTCTACCACGCCCAGAAATCTGCTCCTTTTATTCTTTGTCCCCAACGCTCTAGGCGACCAGATTTGATAGCCTTTAGCCGTACCCTCATCCTACTCCTCTGTTCCTCGGGTGATGTGGAGGTAAACCCAGGCCCTGCGTGTCCCCAGG
This sequence comes from Salmo trutta, assembly GCF_901001165.1. NCBI lineage: Eukaryota > Metazoa > Chordata > Actinopteri > Salmoniformes > Salmonidae > Salmo > Salmo trutta. Next base: position 4,388,810 of record NC_042975.1, on the reverse strand, counting down.
CACCCTCATTTGTTGACTTCTGTGATCGAAAAAGCCTTGGTTTCATGCATGTCAACATCAGAAGCCTTGTCCCTAAGTTTGTTTTACTCACTGCTTTAGCACACTCCGCCAACACTGATGTCCTTGCCGTGTCTGAATCCTGGCTTAGGAAGGCCACCATAAATTCTGAGATTTCCATACCCAACTACAACTTTTTCCGTCAAGATAGAACTGCCAAAGGGGGAGGAGTTGAAATCTACTGCAGAGATAGCCTGCAAAGTTCTGTCATACTTTCCAGGTCTATACCCAAACAGTTCGAACTTCTAATTTTAAAAATTAATCTCTCCAGTAATAAGTCTCTCACTGTTGCCGCCTGCTATCGACCCCCCTTCGCTCCCAGCTGTGCTCTGGACACCATTTGTGAATTGATCGCCCCCCCCCATCTAGCCTCAGAGTTCGTTCTGCTAGGTGATCTAAACTGGGATATGCTTAACACCCCGGCAGTCCTACAATCTAATTTCACACAAATCATCAAGGAACCCACCAGGTACAACCCCAAATCCGTAAACAGGTGCACCCTCAAAGACATTATCCTGACCAACTTGCCCTCCAAATACACCTCCGCTGTTTTCAATCAGGATCTCAGCGATCACGGCCTCATTGCCTGTATCCGCTATGGGCCCCAGTCAAAAGACCACCCCTCATCACTGTCAAATGCTCCCTAAAACACTTCTGCGAGCAGGCCTTTCTAATTGACCTGGCCCGAGTATCCTGGAAGGATATTGACCTCATCCCGTCAGTCGAGGATGCCTGGTCATTCTTTAAAAGTAATTTCCTCACCATCTTAGATAAGCATGCCCCATTCAAAAAAATGCAGAACTAAGAACAGATATAGCCCTTGGTTCACTCCAGACCTGACTGCCCTTAACCAGCACAAAAACATCCTGTGGCGGACTGCAATAGCATCGAAAAGTCCCCGCGATATGCAACTGTTCAGGGAAGTCAGGAACCAATACACGCAGTCTGTCAGGAAAGCAAAGGCTAGCTTTTTCAAGCAGAAATTTGCATCCTGTAGCTCTAACTCAAAAGGTTCTGGGACACTGTAAAGTCCATGGAGAACAAGAGCACCTCCTCCTAGCTTCCCACTGCACTGAGGCTAGGTAACACAGTCACCACCAATAAACCCATGATAATCGAAAATTTCAATAAGCACTTCTCAACGGCTGGCCATGCCTTCCTCCTGGCTACTCCAACCCCGGTCAACAGCTCCGCCCCCCGCCCCCCACCGCAGCTACTCGCCCAAGCCTCCCCAGCTTCTCCTTCACCCAAATCCAGATAGCAGATGTTCTGAAAGAGCTGCAAAACCTGGACCTGTACAAATCAGCTGGGCTAGACAATCTGGACCCTCTCTTTCTGAAACTATCCGCCGCCATTGTTGCAACCCCTATTACCAGCCTGTTCAACCTCTCTTTCATATTGTCTGAGATCCCTAAAGATTGGAAAGCTGCCGCGGTCATCCCCCTCTTCAAAGGGGATGACACCCTAGATCCAAACTGTTACAGACCTATATCCATCCTGATCTGCCTCTCTAAAGTCTTCGAAAGCCAAGTTAATAAACAGATCACTGACCATTTCGAATCCCACCGTACCTTCTCCGCTGTGCAATCCGGTTTCCGAGCCGGTCACGGGTGCACCTCAGCCACGCTCAAGGTACTAAACGATATCATAACCGGCATCTATAAAAGACAGTACTGTGCAGCCGTCTTCATCGACCTGGCCAAGGCTTTCGACTCTGTCAATCACTGTATTCTTATCGGCAGACTCAATAGCCTTGGTTTTTCTAATGACTGCCTCGCCTGGTTCACCAACTACTTTGCAGACAGAGTTCAATATGTCAAATCGGAGGGCATGTTGTCCGGACCTCTGGCAGTCTCTATGGGGGTACCACAGGGTTCAATTCTTGGGCCGACTCTTTTCTCTGTATATATGAATGATGTCGCTCTTGCTGCGGGTGATTCCCTGATCCACCTCTACGCAGACGACACCATTCTGTATACTTCTGGCCCTTCCTTGGACACTGTGCTAACAAACCTCCAAACGAGCTTCAATGCCATACAACACTCCTTCCGTGGCCTCCAACTGCTCTTAAGCGCTAGTAAAACCAAATGCATGCTTTTCAACCGTTCGCTGCCCGCACCTGCCCGCCCGGCTAGCATCACCACCCTGGACGGTTCCGACCTAGAATGTGTGGACAACTATAAATACCTACGTGTCTGGTTAGACTGTAAACTCTCCTTCCAGACTCATATCAGAAAACCATCAAAACTCTTGTTTTCTCGCGCAATTGTATAGCCTATAGAAATGTTCCTCAACATGAGCTCTCATTAAGTGTTCGATTTTATTTTCAATCACATTTGCATTTATGTCAGAGTGATTAGTAAACAACTTGCAGACTTGTTTACGCTGTTGTGCGTTTTTGTTGCCGTTTTTACTTTGCTACCTGACGGTTTTTACTTTTTCATTACCGTATATTTTTACTTTTTCCCTCACTCAACTTTTTTTTCATTCAACTCTCCTACCCCGGAGGTTTTATCTGGACATGGTTCGTCAGGACTTCAAACAGCCGAAGCTAAGTAACATTAACATGATGCCTTCTAATTGCAGTCGTTGTACTCATAATATACAGGAGAACGATCGCCTTACGGCAAGGATAGCTGTGCTGCAAGCCCAGCTTCAGACGCAATCGTTAGGCAAGGGTCATTTCAGTGTAGGAAAGGATGAAACAGCGTCTGTGCCACCAGCAAGTACAGATAGTAACGTTAGTATAAACCCCCTCGCACGGTCCCCGCAGCCGGACATCTTTCTCATGGCTTCTGGAGGGAAACGCTGTAGGAATGCTCAACCGGTGTCGCTTATTCAGCCGACAGAAACTTTCAACCGGTTCTCCCCGTTAAGCGAGTCGGAGTCGGAGGCCGAGACTTCTCTGGTCTCTGCTCCTCCCGTTGTGGGGTCTGAGACGCCGACGGCTCCCACCATTAGCTCTGACAAATTGAAAACCCTAGTCATTGGCGACTCCATTACCCGCAGTATTAGACTTAAAACTAATCATCCAGCGATCATACACTGTTTACCAGGGGGCAGGGCTACCGACGTTAAGGCTAATCTAAAGACGGTGCTGGCTAAAGCTAAAACTGGCGAGTGTAGAGAGTATAGAGATATTGTTATCCACGTCGGCACCAACGATGTTAGGATGAAACAGTCAGAGGTCACCAAGCGCAATATAGCTTCAGCGTGTAAATCAGCTAGAAAGATGTGTCGGCATCGAGTAATTGTCTCTGGCCCCCACCCAGTTAGGGGGAGTGATGAGCTCTACAGCAGAGTCTCACAACTCAATCGCTGGATGAAAACTGTTTTCTGCCCCTCCCAAAAGATAGAATTTGTAGATAACTGGCCCTCTTTCTGGGATTCACCCACAAACAGGACCAAGCCTGGCCTGCTGAGGAGTGACGGACTCCATCCTAGCTGGAGGGGTGCTCTCATCTTATCTACGAACATAGACAGGGCTCTAACTCCTCTAGCTCCACAATGAAATAGGGTGCAGGCCAGGCAACAGGCTGTTAGCCAGCCTGCCAGCTTAGTGGAGTCTGCCACTAGCACAGTTAGCGTAGTCAGCTCAGCTTTCCCCATTGAGACCGTGTCTGTGCCTCGATCTTGGTTGGGCAAAATTAAAAATGGCGGTGTTCGCTTCAGTAATCTTACTAGTATAAAGACCTCCTCCATTCCTGCCATTATTGAAAGAGATTGTGATACTTCACATCTCAAAATTGGGTTACTTAATGTTAGATCCCTCACTTCCAAGGCAGTTATAGTCAATGAACTAATCACTGATCATAATCTTGATGTGATTGGCCTGACTGAAACATGGCTTAAGCCTGATGAATTTACTGTGTTAAATGAGGCCTCACCCCCTGGTTACACTAGTGACCAAACCCCCCGTGCATCCGGCAAAGGCGGAGGTGTTGCTAACATTTACGATAGCAAATTTCAATTTACAAAAAAAAAAACAATGACGTTTTCGTCTTTTGAGCTTCTAGTCATGAAATCTATGCAGCCTACTCAATCACTTTTTATAGCTACTGTTTACAGGCCTCCTGGGCCATATGCAGTGTTCCTTACTGAGTTCCCTGAATTCCTATCGGATCTTGTAGTCATAGCAGATAATATTCTAATTTTTGGTGACTTTAACATTCACATGGAAAAGTCCACAGACCCACTCCAAAAGGCTTTCGGAGCCATCATCGACTCAGTGGGTTTTGTCCAACATGTCTCTGGACCTACTCACTGCCACAGTCATACTCTGGACCTAGTTTTGTCCCATGGAATAAATGTTGTGGATCTTAATGTTTTTCCTCATAATCCTGGATTATCGGACCACCATTTTATTGCGTTTACAATTGCAACAAATAATCTGCTCAGACCCCAACCAAGGAAGATTAAAAGTCGTGCTATAAATTCTCAGACAACCCAAAGATTCCTTGATGCCCTTCCAGACTCCCTCTGCCTACCCAAGGACGTCAGAGGACAAGAATCAGTTAACCACCTAACCGAGGAACTCAATTCAACCTTGCGCAACACCCTAGATGCAGTTGCACCCCTAAAAATTAAAAACATCTGTCATAAGAAACTAGCTCCCTGGTATACAGAAAATACACGAGCTCTGAAGCAAGCTTCCAGAAAATTGGAACGGAAATGGCGCCACACTAAACTGGAAGTCTTCCGACTAGCTTGGAAAGACAGTACCGTGCAGTATCGAAGAGCCCTCACTGCTGCACGATCATCCTATTTTTCCAACTTAATTGAGGAAAATAAGAACAATCTGAAATTTCTTTTTGACACTGTCGCAAAGCTAACTAAAAAGCAGCATTCGCAAATGGAGGATGGCTTTCACTTCAGCAGTAATAAATTTATGAACTTTTTTGAGGAAAAGATCATGATCATTAGAAAGCAAATTACGGACTCATCTTTAAATCTGGGTATTCCTCCAGGGCTTCATTGTCCAGAGTCTGCACAACTCTGCCAGGACCTTGGCTCAAGGGAGATACTAAAGTGTTTTAGTACTATATCTCTTGACACAATGATGAAAATAATCATGGCCTCCAAACCCTCAAGCTGCATACTGGACCCTATTCCAACTAAACTACTGAAAGAGCTGCTTCCTGTGCTTGGCCCTCCTATGTTGAACATAATAAACGGCTCTCTATCCACCGGATGTGTACCAAGCTCACTAAAAGTGGCAGTAATAAAGCCTCTCTTGAAAAAGCCGAATCTTGACCCAGAAATTATAAAAAACTATCGGCCTATATCGAATCTTCCATTCCTCTCAAAAATTTTAGAAAAAGTTGTTGCGCAGCAACTCACTGCCTTCCTGAAGACAAACAATGTATACGAAACGCTTCAGTCTGGTTTTAGACCCCATCATAGCACTGAGACTGCACTTGTGAAGGTGGTAAATGACCTTTTAATGACGTCAGACCGAGGCTCTGCATCTGTCCTCGTGCTCCTAGATCTTAGTGCCGCTTTTGATACCATCGATCACCACATTCTTTTGGAGAGATTGGAAACCCAAATTGGTCTACATGGACAAGTTCTGGCCTGGTTTAGATCTTATCTGTCGGAAAGATATCAGTTTGTCTCTGTGAATGGTTCGTCCTCTGACAAATCAATTGTAAATTTCGGTGTTCCTCAAGGTTCCGTTCTAGGACCACTATTGTTTTCACTATATATTTTACCTCTTGGGGATGTCATTCGAAAACATAATGTTAAATTTCACTGCTATGCGGACGACACACAGCTGTACATTTCAATGAAACATGGTGAAGCCCCAAAATTGCCCTCGCTAGAAGCCTGTGTTTCAGACATAAGGAAGTGGATGGCTGCAAATTTTCTACTTTTAAACTCGGACAAAACAGAGATGCTTGTCCTAGGTCCCAAGAAACAAAGAGATCTTCTGTTGAATCTGACAATTAATCTGGATGGTTGTACAGTCGTCTCAAATAAAACTGTGAAGGACCTCGGCGTTACTCTGGACCCTGATCTCTCTTTTGAAGAACATATCAAGACTGCTTCAAGGACAGCTTTTTTCCATCTACGTAACATTGCAAAAATCAGAAACTTTCTGTCCAAAAATGACGCAGAAAAATTAATCCATGCTTTTGTTACTTCTAGGCTCGACTACTGCAATGCTCTACTTTCCGGCTACCCGGATAAAGCACTAAACAAACTTCAGTTAGTGCTAAATACGGCTGCTAGAATCCTGACTAGAACCAAAAAATTTGATCATATTACTCCAGTGCTAGCTTCCCTACACTGGCTTCCTGTTAAGGCAAGGGCTGATTTCAAGGTTTTACTGCTAACCTACAAAGCATTACATGGGCTTGCTCCTACCTATCTTTCCGATTTGGTCCTGCCGTACATACCTACACGTACGCTACGGTCACAAGACGCAGGCCTCCTAATTGTCCCTAGAATTTCTAAGCAAACGGCTGGAGGTAGGGCTTTCTCCTATAGAGCTCCATTTTTATGGAATGGTCTGCCTACCCATGTGAGAGACGCAGACTCAGTCTCAACCTTTAAGTCTTTACTGAAGACTTATCTCTTCAGTAGGTCCTATGATTAAGTATAGTCTGGCCCAGGAGTGTGAAGGTGAACGGAAAGGCTGGAGCAACGAACCGCCCTTGCTGTCTCTGCCTTGTCGGTTCCCCTCTTCCCACTGGGATTCTCTGCCTCTAACCCTTTTACAGGGGCTGAGTCACTGACTTACTGGTGTTCTTCCATGCCGTCCATGGGAGGGGTGCGTCACTTGAGTAGGTTGAGCCACTGACGTGGTCTTCCTGTCTGGGTTGGCGCCCCCCCTTGGGTTGTGCCGTGGCGGACATCTTTGTGGGCTATACTCGGCCTTGTCTTCGGACGGTAAGTTGGTGGTTGTAGATATCCCTCTAGTGGTGTGGGGGCTGTGCTTTGGCAAAGTGGGTGGGGTTATATCCTGCCTGTTTGGCCCTGTCCTGGGGTATCATCGGATGGGGCCACAGTGTCTTCTGATCCCTCCTGTCTCAGCCTCCAGTATTTATGCTGCAGTAGTTTATGTGTCGGGGGGCTAGGGTCAGTCTGTTACATCTGGAGTATTCTCTTGTCTTATCCAGTGTCCTGTGTGAATGTAAATATGCTCTCTCTAATTCTCTCTTTCTTTCTTTCTTTCCTTCTCTCGGAGGACCTGAGCCCTAGGACTACCTGGCATGATGACTCCTTGCTGTCCCCAGTCCACCTGGCCATGCTGCTGCTCCAGTTTCAACTGTTCTGCCTGCGGCTACGGAACCCTGACCTGTTCACCGGACGTGCTTGTTGCACCCTCGACAATTACTATGATTATTATTATTTGACCATGCTGGTCATTTACGAACATTTTAACATCTTGACCATGTTCTGTTATAATATCCACCCGGCACAGCCAGAAGAGGACTGGCCACCCCTCATAGCCTGGTTCCTCTCTAGGTTTCTTCCTAGGTTTTTGGCCTTTCTCAGGAGTTTTTCCTAGGGAGTTTTTCCCAGCCACCGTGCTTCTTTCACATGCATTGCTTGCTGTTTGGGGTTTTAGGCTGGGTTTCTGTACAGCACTTTGAGATTTCAGCTGATGTACGAAGGGCTATATAAATAAATTTGATTTGATTTGATATTAAACATCTCCAAACCAAAAATCAAATCTAGAATCGGCTTTCTATTTTGCAACAAAGCCTTCTTCACTCACGCTGCCAAACTTACCCTAGTAAAACTGACTATCCTACCGATCCTCGACTTCGGCGATGTCATCTACAAAATAGCTTCCATTACTCTACTCAACAAACTAGATGCAGTCTATCACAGTGCCATCTGTTTTGTTACCAAATCACCTTATACCACCCACCACTGTGACCTCTATGCTCTAGTCGGCTGGCCCTCGCTACATATTCGTCGCCAGACCCACTGGCTCCAGGTCATCTATAAGTCTATGCTAGGTAAAGCTCCGCCTTATCTCAGTTCACTGGTCACGATAACAACACCCACCCGTAGCACACGTTCCAGCAGGTATATCTCACTGATCATCCCCAAAGCCAACACCTCATTTGGCCGCCTTTCCTTCCAGTTCTCTGCTGCCAGTGACTGGAACGAATTGCAAAAATCGCTGAAGTTGGAGACTTTTATTTCCCTCACCAACTTTAAACATCAGCTACCTGAGCTTCTAACCGATCGCTGCAGCTGTACATAGTCCATCTGTAAATAGCCCATCCAATCTACCTACCTCATCCCCATACTGTTTTTATTTTATTTACTTTTCTGCTCTTTTGCACACCGGTATTTCTATTTGCCCATCATCATCTGCTCATTTATCACTCCAGTGTTAATCTGCTAAATTGTAATTACTTCGCTCCTATGGCCTATTTATTGCCTACCTCCTCATGCCTTTTGCACACACTGTATATAGACTTTCTTTTTTTTCCTTTGTACTATGTCATTGACTTGTTTATTGTTTTACTCCATGTGTAACTCTGTGTTGTTGTCTGTGTCACACTGCTTTGCTTTATCTTGGCCAGGTCTCAGTTGTAAATGAGAACTTGTTCTCAACTTGCCTACCTGGTTAAATAAAGGTGAAATAAAAAAAATAAAACATTTCTGGGCCATGTAAGAAATAATACATAAAAAACGAAATACTGAAGTTTCCTAAGGACTAGAAACGAGGCTGCCCTCTGTCAGCGCCATCTTGTTCACATAGCATCACTATCAACACTACATCAATGCTCTTGTTGATTCTAAAACCTAATTTACATTCATTAAATATGTAAACAAATCAGTTTAACACATGAAACCTTTTAAAGTTATATCCAATCATTAACTGAAACTAGGCAAGTCAGCTAAGAACAAATTCTTATTTACATTGACGGCCTACCGGGGAACAGTGGGTTAACTGTCTTGTTCAGGGGCAGAATGACAGATTTTTACATTGTCAGCTCGGAGATTTGTCCCTACACTCTAACCACTAGGCTACCTGCCGTCCCTATGCTCTAACCACTAGGCTACCTGCCCCCCCCCCCCTACACTCTAACCACTAGACTACCTGCCGCCCCTACACTCTAACCACTAGGCTACCTGCCGCCCCTACACTCTAACCACTAGGATACCTGCCGTCCATACACTCTAACCACTAGGCTACCTGCCGTCCATACACTCTAACCACTAGGCTACCTGCCACCCCTACACTCTAACCACTAGGCTACCTGCCGTCCATACACTCTAACCACTAGGCTACCTACCCCCTCTACACTCTAACCACTAGACTACCTGCCGCCCCTACACTCTAACCACTAGGCTACCTACCCCCCCTACACTCTAACCACTAGGCTACCTGCCGCCCCTACACTCTAACCACTAGGCTAACTGCCGCCCCTACACTCTAACCACTAGGCTAACTACCGCCCCTACACTCTAACCACTAGGCTACCTACCCCCCCTACACTCTAACCACTAGGCTACCTACCCCCCCTACACTCTAACCACTAGACTACCTACCCCCCTACACTCTAACCACTAGGCTACCTACCCCCCCCCTACACTCTAACCACTAGGCTACCTACCCCCCCTACACTCTAACCACTAGACTACCTGCCACCCCTACACTCTAACCACTAGACTACCTGCCACCCCTACACTCTAACCACTAGGCTACCTACCCCCTCTACACTCTAACCACTAGACTACCTGCCACCTCTACACTCTAACCACTAGGCTACCTACCGCCTCTACACTCTAACCACTAGGCTACCTACCGTCCCTAATGCTCTTACTGGAGATGTCATTTGCTGTAGAAAAAAGGGGGACAGTTCAACAAACAAGTCACGCTTGTTTAAACCATCATAACTTCTGATGGAATCTAGTTAGAAACATTGAAGTGTACTCAATAAACGCTAAAAAGCCATGTCTCATTGTGTGTGTGTGTGTGTGTACTGTATATATATATACAGATCTATCATCAAGTGACTCTGAATTACATGTATGTTATGTAGATGCTAACCATGGCACTTGGATTGGAACTGATGCTATGGTCAGATGACATGAAAATAGAGCTGCAGCATATCTGCAGAAGGCTGCATTTAATGTAACTAAAACCTTTTTGGCGCCTTCTTTTATAGGAAGTATTTCAGAAGGGAAACACATGTGATGATAATGTCCAGTCCTGGAGAGAACATTTCAGTTAATGCATTAAAACATACTCATCAAGACCTTTGATTAGCAGAATTAGGTGTGTTAGGACAGATTGTTTTCTTTGTTGGCCATACAGCTGAATCAAATGATCAAAGCTTGATGAGTTGATTATTTGAATCAGCTGTGTATTGCTAGGGACAAACAACAAAATGTGCACCCATTGAGGACTGAGTTTGGGGAAACGTTGGGGAATCTGCTTTAAAAAATAAAGTTGACCAAGCTACTATTTACTTCACACTGGAAGAAGTAAAGCTACATTAATTCTACCCTTTAAGGAAAATATTTTTTCTTCTTATTATTTATTAAATATAGTTTATTTATTTAGGTAAAGTAGTGCCTTACATCCAAACTACTTCATGATAAATGATCATATCCAAACCTGAAATGTCATAGACTCCAAATTGCAGGAACAGATCACTCTGGAGTCCGATGTTATTAACAAAATGTGTAATTGAGCCTATTAAATACACAAATGATGTTTCAAGTGAGAATTAGAAAGGACATTCTCGCCTACTTCCCCCATGTTGAGATGGAGGGTAATGTTCATAGCAGCTCACTAGCTCCATCTAGTGGATAGACACTGCCATTTATTTCAAGAAGACACAAATCAAATCAAATTTTATTGGTCACATACACATGGTTAGCAGATGTTAATGCGAGTGTAGCGAAACGCTTGTGCTTCTAGTTCCGACAATGCGGTAATATCTAACAAGTAATATAACCTAACAATTTAACAACAATTACCTTATACACACAAGTGTAAAGGAATGAATAAGAATATGTACATATAAATATATGGATGAGCGATGGCCGAACGGCATAGGCAAGATGCAGTAGATGGTATAGAGTACAGTATATACATATGAGATGAGTAATGTAGGGTATGTAAACATTATATGAAGTGGCATTGTTTAAAGTGGCTAGTGATACATTTATTACATCAATTTTTCCTTATTAAAGTGGCTGGAGTTGAGTCAGTATGTTGGCAGCAGCCACTCAATGTTAGTGATGGCTGTTTAACAGTCTGATGGCCTTGAGATAGAAGCTGTTTTTCAGTCTCTCGGTCCCAGCTTTGATGCACCTGTACTGACCTCGCCTTCTGGGTGATAGCGGGGTGAACAGGCAGTGGCTCGGGTGGTTGTTGTCCTTGGTGATATTTCTGGCCTCCTGTGACATCGGGTGGTGCAGGTGTCATGGAGGGCAGGTAGTTTGCCCCCGGTGATGCGTTGTGCAGACCTCACTACCCTCTGGAGAGCCTTCCGGTTATGGGCGGAGTAGTTGCCGTACCAGGCGGCGATACAGCCCGACAGGATGCTCTCGATTGTGCATCTGTAAAAGTTTGAGTGTTTTTGGTGACAAGCCGAATTTCTTCAGCCTCCTGAGGTTGAAGAGGCGCTGCTGCGACTTCTTCACCACGCTGTCTGTGTGGTTGGACCATTTCAGTTTGTCCGTGATGTGTACGCACACGTGGTTAGGTTAGTATCTAAATGCTTAGGGAATAGGGTTAAGGAAATCTGATCCCAGATATGTGGTTAGGTTAGTATCTAATGCCTATGGTTAGGAATAGGTTTAAGGAAATATGATCCCAGGTCTGTGGTTAGGTTAGTATCTAATGCCTATGGTTAGGAATAGGTTTAAGGAAATCTGATCCCAGGTCTGTGGTTAGGTTAGTATCTAATGCCTATGGTTAGGAACAGGTTTAAGGAAATCTGATCCCAGGTCTGTGGTTAGGTTAGTATCTAATGCCTATGGTTAGAAATCAGTTTAAGGAAATCTGATCCCAGGTCTGTGGTAATGTACCTCAACTGTTCACAGCATAGAGGTAGTTACAGGATGCAACTATTATGTGAGAGCTATTTTCAACTGGTCCATTTTCTTCTTCTACTACCTGTTTGAGTTGGTAAACAACCTGAGGGAGGTGCATACTGCCACCTGGAGGGTGTTGTTTGAGTTGGTAAACAACCTGAGGGGGGGGGGGGGGGGGCATACTGCCACCTGGAGGGTGTTGTTTGAGTTGGTAAACAACCTGAGGGGGGGGGGGGCATACTGCCACCTGGAGGGTGTTGTTTGAGTTGGTAAACAACCTGAGGGGGGGGGCATACTGCCACCTGGAGGGTGTTGTTTGAGTTGGTAAACAACCTGAGGGTGGTGCATACTGCCACCTGGAGGGTGTTGTTTGAGTTGGTAAACAACCTGAGGGGGGGGGGCATACTGCCACCTGGAGGGTGTTGTTTGAGTTGGTAAACAACCTGAGGGGGGGGCATACTGCCACCTGGAGGGTGTTGTTTGAGTTGGTAAACAACCTGAGGGGGGGGGGCATACTGCCACCTGGAGGGTGTTGTTTGAGTTGGTAAACAACCTGAGGGGGGGGCATACTGCCACCTGGAGGGTGTTGTTTGAGTTGGTAAACAACCTGAGGGGGGGGCATACTGCCACCTGGAGGGTGTTGTTTGAGTTGGTAAACAACCTGAGGGGGGGGCATACTGCCACCTGGAGGGTGTTGTTTTAACAGGAATAAAAGCAAAGGTTGACTATTTTTCTGCCACCTGCAGCTGTGGAATGTTTGCTCACAAGTATAATTCATTGGCTGATCCCTCCTGATGACCTGGATGGAAGTACGTTATCCTTCCTTAACCAAGAGGAAGTCCCACCCAGTGGTGAAAGTCCTTAATGGTGCTACCCCCATACCTAAAATGGGCTTCTGGGCACTAGAGTCCTCTATTGATCTCTATGGTTGACAGGGAGAGGGAGTGGATGGATAGAGGCTGAACACAAACATTCATGTGTACAAACGACTGTGTTGTTTATGGTTGCATATCTAATAAGTGTTATGGGTGAGGTCTCCCACGTGAAACCAATGTTTTTTAACCATCATGACAAGAAATAATTCCCTCTTAGACTGAGGGTGAGGTCGCAGGCAGGGCTACCTCATCACAAGAACATGAGTTGGACTAACCTCTGCTATGTAGGCCTAATCAAGTTAAAATACATGAAGAACACAATTCTATTCAAAATGAGTCATAGTCCTGTACACGTGTCCTTTCAGAATGTAAGTCCTGGCAGAGTGCTAGTGATCTGGGACACCGAGGTGGGTGAAATTAATTATCAGGTAGAACAGAAAAGCAACATCGAACCTCCAGGATCTTATTTGAATCCCGCCTTAGGGTTTTCTCCAAGTAAATCTCTCACACACACACACACACACACACACACACACACACACACACACACACACACACACACACACACACACACACACACACACTGTGTGAGAGGAACTATAAACGAGGCAGCTGTGAGAGGAACTATAAACGAGGCAGCTGTGAGAGGAACTCGTCCATCCTATTGATAAGAAGTGTGACACAAAGGACTCAGTGGAATGTTCAGTAACACCTGGCTTCCTTCTATTCACTTTACAGCACATTACTGTGAAGTTTATTTCCAATGCTCAATGCCTAGAAAACCGGGGGCCTAAAGCATGTGAGGCGAACTAGATAACCCCCACACTAAGGAAACATCATGTCCTGCAACAGACTGTTCACATTAGCTACTAGATTATTAACTTACAGCGTTTCATTATTACAGAGCGGTATAGCAACAAGAGCAAAGAAAAGCAAGGAGATATATTTTCCTTAAAGACCAAAACAGATTCTGGAATGTGATTGATGGAGATAAATGCAGCCAAATCCTGGTCACTCCCAGATGATCTGTCCTTCAGAGATCTAGTCCCCTTGTTGTGTGGACACAGCTTCTGTAAAAAAAAACCTGTCTAGAGAGAAGCTGGGAATCCAAGGAATCTTCTGGATGTCCACTTTTTTGTAAGCAAGTATCCTTAATGAATCCTCCACTTTACTTGGCTTTGAGGAACCTGTGTGAGGCCTTCTCACAGGACAGAGAACAGTCATTTTCAGATTCCCTTTACCTCAGCAGTGCCTGAGGTGGTCTGCATGGAGAGAAACTCAAGCTCCTCTGTCTAGGGCAACGGTGTCTAGATTAGAATTTGGATTTCTTGTTTTGGCTACTGGACCTTTTTAGGAACACCAGTATTTTTTGTCTTACTGAGATTCACTGTCAGGACCCAACTCTAAAAAAATCTGTGCAAAAGATCTAGGTACTGCTGTAGGTCCTCCTTGGTTGGGGACAGACGCACCAGATCATCTGCAAACAGTAGACCTCAGATTCTAGTAGGGTGAGGCCGGGTGCTGCAGGCTGTTCTAGTGCCCTCGCCAATTCATTGATATATATGTTGAAGAGGGTGGGGCTTAAGCTGCATCCCTGTCTCACGCAATTTTAAAAGCACACTTGTTGTTTGTCTACATGGATTTTATAATGCCCTATGCCTTCCCCCTAACACCGTTTTCCATCAATTTGTATAGCAGACCCTCGTGCCAAATTGAGTCAAAAGCTTTTTTGAAATCAACAAAGCATGAGAAGACTTTGCCTTTTGTTTTGTTTAGTTTGTTTGTCACTAAGGGTGTGCAACTGCTAGAAATAAGCCATTTTCTCTGTAGTAATGGTGGAAACATAAGGGTCACTAATCTGTCCTCAGTGTGTTATCTATGACACTCAGAGGCTGCCATTCAGCCTATAATCACAATATTATCTATGACACTCAGAGGCTGCCATTCAGCCTATAATCACAATATTATCTATGACACTCAGAGGCTGCCATTCAGCCTATAATCACAATATTATCTATGACACTCAGAGGCTGCCATACAACCTATAATCACAATATTATCTATGACACTCAGAGGCTGCCATTCAGCCTATAATCACAATATTATCATTCAGCTACCCAAGAATAGCAGAGCACCCTTCAATGGTTCAAACAGCCGAACAATTAGCCTGTTACAAGTGCTTAGAAAACCTTTTGAAAAAAAATCCATAATTCTTAAATGGAAGAAGGGAGGTGACCAAGAACCCAATGGTCACTCTGATAGAGCTCCAGAGTTCCTCTGTGGAGACGGGAGAATCTTCCAGAAGGACAACCATCTCTGCTGCACTCCACCAATCAGGCCTTTATGGTAGAGTGTCCAGAAAGAAGCCACTCCTCAGTAAAAGGTACATGACAGCCCGCTTGGAGTTTGCCAAAAGGCACCTAAAGGACTCTCAGACCATGAGAAACAAGATTATCTGGTCTGATGAAACCAAGATGGAACTATTTAGCCTAAATGCCAAGCATCACGTCTGGAGGAACCCTGGCACCATCCCTACGGTGAAGGATGGTGGTGGCAGCATCATGCTGTGGGGATGTTTTCCTCGGCAGGGACTGGGACACTAGTCAGGATCGAGGCAAAGTTTTTTTTTGTTATATACTTTTTTGGGGGGTGGGGGGTCAAGGTTTGGCTTTTTAAGGTGAGGCTATATTACTACCATTTTTAGTGAGTTTGGTACATACAGGACAGGGAGATGTTTATTATGTTCAATATAGAAGGGCCAAGCACAGGAAGTAGCTCTTTCAGTATTGTAGTTGGAATAGGGTGCAATAGGCAGCTGGAAGGTTTAGA
Source organism: Salmo trutta (assembly GCF_901001165.1). Classification (NCBI taxonomy): domain Eukaryota; kingdom Metazoa; phylum Chordata; class Actinopteri; order Salmoniformes; family Salmonidae; genus Salmo; species Salmo trutta. Next base: position 4,373,031 of record NC_042975.1, on the reverse strand, counting down.
GTCCATGACGAGAGATGCAGGATTAAAAAAAAAACTTGAGTGTCTCCGAGAGGTAGTTCTGTGCAGACTTAGGACAACTGAGTTTTGGAGAAATGCACATATTCAAAAAGGAGACCTTAGTTTGCTTAATGATCATGATCTTTTCGTCAAAGAATTTCATGAATTCATCACTGCTGAAGTGAGAGCCATCCTCACTTGTGGAATCCTGCTTTTATAGTTAACTTTGGAACCGTATCAAAAAATACATTTTGGATTGTTTTAATTCTCCTCAATCAGGTTGGAAAAATAGGCTGATCTAGCAGCAGTGAGGGCTTTTCGATATTGCACGGTACTCACTTTCCAAGCTAGTTGGCAGACTTTGGTGGAGCGCCATTTCTGTTCCAATTTTTCTGGAAGCTTGTTTTAGGGCTCGGGTATTTTCTGTATACCAGGGAGCTAGTTTATAGTGACATTTTATTTAGTTGTTTTTAGCGGTGCATCTTGGGTATTACGCAAGGTTAAGTTTCCTCAGTTAGGTCGTAAACTGATTTTTGTACTCCGATGTCCTTGAGTAGGTGGAGGGAGTCTAGAATGACATCTAGTAATATTTGCATTGTTCAAGAATTTATAGCGGCTTTTGATAATGCTTGGATGGGATCTGAGCAAATAGTTTGTTGCGATTGCATACGTACGAAGATGGTGGTCCAATAGTCCAGGATTATGAGGAAGATCCACGATATCTATTCCACGGGACATAACTAGATACAGGGTATGATCGTGGCAATGCGTAGGTCCCGAGACATGTTGGACAACCCATTGAGTCGATGATGGCTCCGAAAGCCTTTTGGAGTGGGTCTGTGGATTTCTCCATGTGAATATTGAAGTCACCAAAAATTGGAATATTATCTGCCATGACTACGAGGTACGATAGGAATTCAGGGAACTCTGTGAGGAACGCTGTACACAGCCCAGGAGGTCGGTAAACAGTAGCTATAAAAAGTGAGTAGCTTGCATAGGTTTCATGACTAGAAGCTCAAAAGATGAAAACGCAGTCATTACATTTTTAGTAAATTGACATTTGCTATTGTATCCAATCCATCAAATATGAATGAATAAGCTGGGAAATATTTTCATCCTATCTAGCTATAGTCACAGAAAGATTTCAACAGCAGTTTGAGGAATACAACGAGCAGTAGCATAATGATTATTTGGAATATCAGCTGTTTTGTTGATTCAAGCACTCCAATTATAATCAAGCAATTTAAAATAGCTACCAATAACATATTCCTAAAATGGAGAATTCCTACCGGCAGGAATTCTTTGTCTTCAGCTCTCAGCTTGTCATCTATGGCTTCAATACATTCTCCAAGGGATGATATCTCTGGTCATCTCCCCATTCCTCCTCTTCATCATCTGACTTCTGCTCCTCTTCCTCCCTCAGGGCAGCTATCCTGGCTGTCTCTTCATCTCGTAGAAACTGGTGAAGCTTCTCAAACTTTTCCCCAGCACAAAGTGCACCTTTGTAATGATCTTGACAAAGGAGAAATGCTCACTAACAGGGAGGCAAAACAATTCTGTACAAAATTGGAGAGAAAGAAGTAGTAGTGGAAAAAGTACCCAATTGTTATATTTGAGTAAAAGTAAAGATTCCTTAATTGAAATGACAAGTGAAAGTCCCCCAGTAAAACACTACTTGAGTAAAAGTCTAAAAGTATTTGCTTTTAAATGTACTTGAGTATCAAAAGTAAATGTAATTGCTAAAATATACTTAAAGTATCAAAAGTAAAAGTATAAATCATTTCACATTCTTCATAGTAAGCAAACCAGACGGCACCATTTTTGTGTTTTTATTTTATTTACAGCTAGCCAGGGGAACACACCAACACTCAGACATTTACAAATTACGCATGTATGTTTAGTGAGTCATCCAGATCAGAGGCAGTAGGGATGACCAGGGATGTTCTCTCGATAAGTGTGTGAATTACACCCTTTTCCTGTCCTGCTAAGCATTCAAAATGTAACAAGTACTTTTTGGGTGTCAGTGAAAATGTACGGAGTAAAAAGTACTTTTTTTTTTTAGGAATGTAGTAAAGTAAAAGTTGTCAAACATAATTAGTAAAGCACAGATACCCGCCAAAACTACTTAAGTAGCACTTTAAATTGTTTTTAATTAAGTACTTTACACCACTGTAACTAAGCTTTTTTGACCCTGAGACTGCCTGCTGTCCTGTACCTTTACCCCACCTATCTGGATTACTGACCTCTGTCTACCCTGACCCTGAGACTGCCTGCTGACCTGTACCTTTACCCCACCTATCTGGATTACTGACCTCTGTCTACCCTGACCCTGAGACTGCCCGCTGACCTGTACCTTTACCCCACCTATCTGGATTACTGACCTCTGTCTACCCTGACCCTGAGACTGCCCGCTGACCTGTACCTTTACCCCACCTATCTGGATTACTGACCTCTGTCTACCCTGACCCTGAGACTGCCTGCTGACCTATACCTTTACCCCACCTATCTGGATTACTGACCTCTGTCTACCCTGACCCTGAGACTGCCCGCTGACCTGTACCTTTACCCCACCTATCTGGATTACTGACCTCTGTCTACCCTGACCCTGAGACTGCCTGCTGACCTGTACCTTTACCCCACCTATCTGGATTACTGACCTCTGTCTACCCTGACCCTGAGACTGCCCGCTGACCTGTACCTTTACCCCACCTATCTGGATTACTGACCTCTGTCTACCCTGACCCTGAGACTGCCCGCTGACCTGTACCTTTACCCCACCTATCTGGATTACTGACCTCTGTCTACCCTGACCCTGAGACTGCCCGCTGACCTGTACCTTTACCCCACCTATCTGGATTACTGACCTCTGTCTACCCTGACCCTGAGACTGCCCGCTGACCTGTACCTTTACCCCACCTATCTGGATTACTGACCTCTGCCTGCCCAGAGGTTGTTATTATTATTATTATTATTATTACAACCAATCAATTTTTTTTAAACAACAACAATAAATACATGTAAAATGGGTTTCGAACATATGAAACGGAAAATAAGCTATTGTTACAGTTATCTAAATACAAATTACATCTAAATACAAGGTTCACCAGCATTCACCAAGGTTCTCATCTCCTTTCATGATGGGCATGGACACGCAGCCTACATCATGGAGGGTTTTTTAAGCATGGCTAAAATAATGTGGTCATGCCTACAATGCATAGACAAAAAGAGACGTTAGCTCACTGTTTTACTTCTCTCAAACTTTATATTTTAATAAAGCTTTGGAAAATAAGATTTATTTCCAAGCGGTCTCGGGAGCCAAACCCTTTGGTCGACGGTCTTCACTACTACTACGCAATTGCATTGGGCAGGACAAAAAAAAAATAATGATTTATTATTGAGAGAAGGAGAGGCTGTGTTTGTTTTTTTTAACCAAATAAAACAACTTTTCTAAATACAAAGTATACAGCCGCCAGAAGCACATTAGGCTACTCTTGTTCCATGTGCATATTGGCAGTGTGCATTAGGCTACTCTTGTTCCATGTGCATATGGGCAGTGTGCATTAGGCTACTCTTGTTCCATGTGCATATGGGCAGTGTGCATTAGGCTACTCTTGTTCCATGTGCATATGGGCAGTGTGCATTAGGCTACTCTTGTTCCATGTGCATATGGGCAGTGTGCATTAGGCTACTCTTGTTCCATGTGCATATGGGCAGTGTGCATTAGGCTACTCTTGTTCCATGTTCATATGGGCAGTGTGCGTCACGGCTGGGTAGGCTGCGTTTCCGCTGTCAAAATTCATGCCATAACTAAACTGCGTTACCGCTAAAACCAGCTTTTGGCTGGTCTTAAATATCCCTACCAGCGCTGCCTGAAATCAGCGATCATGTTTTTAAGGACACAACTAAAATGTTTCCACCCCTCCCATCGAAGCGCAAGAGAGCTGATATACAGTAAGACACTAACCTGACTTGAAAACGCCAGTTCGAAAGTTTTTATATGACGAAGTTGCAAACTAACGTGAGTTTGACACTCGCGTCGCCTTAATGCCAGCCGAAAATAGAGCCCATTTGTCTCAATTACAGATGCAAGACACAAGGAGGGGACCCACTGATAACAGAATAGGATAAATTCAGAATTCTAGAGCATTCAATCTATGGACAACTTGCTTACTTATGTACCTTGATTGGAAACTGGAGCATTTCGCTTACTGATCTCAAATTGTACCGGTTCACCTTGTGTTCCAGTGCAGCCACATCTACAGGGAAACACTTGTGCTCTGTGTGTTACTTGGAGTCTGACACACCAAACAGATGGGTTGCAAATCCTCTAGATCAGTGGTTCCCAAACTTTGTATAGTCGCGTACCCTTCAAAAACATTCAACCTATGACAATCAACGCTGAATCAGGGAACAGAGCGGGGGAACAGACAGATATAGGGAAGGTAATGACAGAGGTGATTGAGTCCAGTAATCGCTGATGCGTGTGACGGGGGAAGGCAGGTGTACGTAATGATGATGGCAGGAGTGTGTAATGCTGGGGAGCCTGGCGCCCTCGAGCGCCGGGGGGGGAGCGGGAGCAGGCATGACAATCAGTGTGTTAACAGCACGATTTGCCAAGGCAGGAAACTCTGAGCGCATTCAGAGATCTGGCAGTGGCTTCTGATTAAATTCTATTTTCACAGAACCGTTTGTTGCAATTTTGATGAGGCTCTCTTGTTCAGATATCGGTAAGTGGACTGGAGGCAGGGCATGAAAGGTATAATGAATCCAGTTGTTTGTGTCATCAGTTTCGGGAAATTACCTACGTAATTGTGCACCCAGCTCAGTCAGGTGCTTTGCTATATCACATTTGGCATTGCACGTAAGCTTGAGTTCATTTGCACACCATAAATCATGCAATGATGGAAATACCTGTGTGTTGTCCTTGATAATGCAGACAGAGAAGAGCTCCAACTTCTTAATCATAGCCTCAACTTTGTCCCGCACATTGAATATAGTTGCGGAATCCTAGATTCAGATCATTCAGGCGAGAAAAAACATCACCCAGATTGGCCAGTCGTGTGAGAAACTCGGCAACATGCAAGCGGTCAGACAAGCGATGGTCAGTAAAGAAAACTTTAAGCTTGTCTCTCAATTAAAAAAAAAAACATGTCAATACTTTGCCCCTTGATAACCAGCGCACTTCTGTAAAGCGTTACATGGTCGCTGCCCATATCATTGTATAATGCAGAAAATACACGAGAGTTCACAAAGTGAACCATTTTCACTGTAGTGTCCAAAACGTCTTTCAAGTTGTCAGGCATTCCCTTGGCAGCAAGAGCCTCTCGGTGGATGCTGCAGTGGACCCCAAGTGGCGTCGGGAGAAACTGCTTGCACGCGCGTTACCACTCCACTATGTCTCCCTGTCATGGCTTTTGCTCCATCAGTACAGATACCAACATGAGCAGCAGCTACGTTTGGCTACAAACTGACCGTTAGTGGAATTCCCGCGAGAAAGTAACGGTTAATGTGATTGGATGTTAATTATTTGACTAGGCTACCTGTATTTGACATTGTGTTGTTATTTCGCTGAACACTAGATGGTTTCATTTCATTTTTGGCAGTGAAACGAGGCTACTCAGGCGAGGAGAAAAAAACTCACCCAAATGTATAGCCCCGTTGGAAAATATAAATGAAATGTTTGAAAATGTGAAGAAAACAAATGTTAAAAAAAATACATGTATTAAGAAAAAAAGAAAGTGAATTAAATTTTTATTTGGCATACCCCCGACGGAATTACCCGTACACCAGTTTGAGAATACCTAGACCACACAACGAATTACACAATTATCACCTCGGGTCTAAACATCAACACCGCAGGTTAAAACCCATTGCCCTCTATGGTTCTGAGGTCTGGGGTCAACTCACCAACCAAGAATTCACAAAACATCCAATTGAGACTCTGCATGCAAAAATATACTTGGCGTACAACGTAAAACCCCAAAACAAAACATGCAGAGCAGAATTAGGACAATAACCACTATTTGTCAACATCCATTAAAAGACCTGTTCAATTCTACAACCACAGAGCCATCACCTACAGAGAGATGAACCTGGAGAAGAGTCCCCACAAAGCCATCACCTACAGAGAGATGAACCTGGAGAAGAGCAACCACAAAGCCCTCACCTACAGAGAGATGAACCTGGAGAAGAGTCCCCTCAGAGCCCTCACCTACAGAGAGATGAACCTGGAGAAGAGCAACCACAAAGCCCTCACCCACAGAGAGATGAACCTGGAGAAGAGTCCCCTCAGCAAGCTGGTTCTGGGGCTCTGTTCACAGACACAAACAGACCCCCACAGAGTCCTCACCTACAGAGAGATGAACCTGGAGAAGAGTCCCCTCAGCAAGCTGGTTCTGGGGCTCTGTTCACAAACTGAGCTGCACTTCCTAACCTCCTGCTAAATTTATAACCTACATTAGAGACACATATTTCCCCACAAATCACACAGACCCACAAAGAATTCGAAAACAAATTAAACATTGATAAACTCCCATGTCTATTGGGTGAAATACCACAGTGTGCCGTCACAGCAGCAAGATTTGTGACCTGTTGCCATGACAAAAGGACAACCAGTGGAGAACAAACACCATTGTAAATACAACCCATATTTATATACTGAGCTGTTTATTTATTTTCCTTTTCATACTTAAACTACTTGCACATTGTTACAACACTGTACGTAGCCAGTAATATAACATTTGTAATGTCTAGATTATTTTTACAACTTTTGTGAGTGTAATGTTTACTGTTGATTCCCTTTTTATTTATTGTCTATTCAATTTGCTTTGGCAATGTAAACGTGTTTCCCATGTCAATAAAGCCCTTTGAATTGAATTGAGAGAGAGACGTTGGACGGGGGAGACGGGGGTACAGAGAGAAGGAATGGAAAAGAGAGAGAGAGAGAGAGAGAGAGAGAGAGAGACAGAGGTTGTTCAAAATAATTAGTCCAATACTGAACACAAATCGCTGTAAATCAAACCAATGTACTTCACTCACACACAGTGCCTACGTCCCGACCTTCCTCTGTGTGCGTGTGTGTGTGTGTGTGTGTGTGTGTGTGTGTGTGTGTGTGTGTGTGTGTGTGTGCAGGGCCGGCCCGCCCAACAGGCAGGATTAGGCAGCCGCCTTCAGCAGAAGATTGACGACGGCAACATTTTTCCGAGCTTAACTCACCAAGACACACCGACAACACATAAAACGTCCCATTATTTTGGCCCCTAAGTAATGACCTAGTAGGTGAGAACTGATGCCACAGTGCGATAAGCAGTAGCCGCTTTCTCAAAAGCGAGGGGTGTAAAACAATTTGGCTTGTCAATGCCGATTGCGCCTCTCCAGGATGCTGTTTTGAGAGTCACGCTCCACCGATGTTTAGTCAAAAAAAACTAAATCATGTAGCCTGTAGCCTCTGGTACAAATAGTACATAGGTCTTGTCTGTAGGCTAAAGGCCGCAGCTGACATCACATTTATGACAATGTCACGACAGACACTCTTTTACATTATGCACGTTTCTTCCGATCAAATAGCCTCACCTAAATTCCACCCGGTCAAATAAAAACATTTGCTTTTGATGTGAATGTGGCACTTTAACAAACACCACATCCTAAAAACAGGACAACAGGACAGGTCAACAGGACAGGTCAACAGGACAGGTCAACAGGACAGGACAACAGGACAGGACAACAGGACAGGTCAACAGGACAGGACAACAGGACAGGACTACAGGACAGGTCAACAGGACAGGACAACAGGACAGGTCAACAGGACAGGTCAACAGGACAGGTCAACAGGACAGGTCAACAGGACAACAGGACAGGACAACAGGACAGGACAGGTCAACAGGACAGGACAACAGGACAGGTCAACAGGACAGGACAACAGGACAGGTCAACAGGACAGGACAACAGGACAACAGGTCAGGAAAGGTCAACAAGACAGGACAACAGGACAGGTCAACAGGACAGGACAACAGGACAGGACAACAGGACAGGTCAACAGGACAGGGCAACAGGACAGGACAACAGGACAGGACAACAGGACAGGTCAACAGGACAACAGGACAGGTCAACAGGACAGGACAACAGGACAGGTCAAAAGGACAGGACAACAGGACAACAGGACAGGTCAACAGGACAGGTCAACAGGACAGGACTACAGGACAGGACATCAGGACAGGTCAACAGGACAGGTCAACAGGACAGGTCAACAGGACAACAAAACTGGTCAACAGGACAGGTCAACAGGACAGGACAACGGGACATGGCAACAGGACAGGTCAACAGGACAGGTCAACAGGACAACAGGACAGGTCAACAGGACAGGTCAACAGGTCAGGTCAACAGAACACGACAGCTCAACAGGACAGGTCAACAGGACAGGTCAACAGGACAACAGGACAGCTCAACAGGACAGGTCAACAGGACAGCTCAATAGGACAGGTCAACAGGACAGGTCAACAGGACAGGTCAACAGGACAACAGGACAGCTCAACAGGACAGGTCAACAGGACCGGACAACAGGACAGATCAACAGGACAGGTCAACAGGACAGATCAACAGGACAGGTCAACAGGACAACAGGACAGGTCAACAGGTCAACAGGACAGGTCAACAGGACAGGTCAAACGTGAAATGGCCACTATGGAACGGAAAATCAGGCTACTCACAACTGCTGTCTAGGAGTTTTATTGCTAAACTGTCACGATATTCAGTGTTTTCAAGTTGGTATTCATTTTACAATTTTTACGAGATGATCATAGAGATACTTCTGCATTTCACGCACATTGATTCTCGTTGCCAATAGGCTCAGGAGAACTCCAGATAAAGTTGGGTAGCCTGATATTCAGAGCTAAAACAAAATAAACAAAATGATTAGTCACAGGAATCAGAAGTAATAAAGCCAATACAAAATGGCTGTTTTAGAAATGGTAGGACCTACCACCTGGATGGGCATTCAGAACATTCCATGCCAGCCGACACTGTAATATTAAACCCCATTAAACACTGTAGGATTAAACCCCATTAAACACTGTCGGATTAAACCCCATTAAACACTGTAGGATTAAACCCCATTAAACACTGTAGGATTAAACCCCATTAAACACTGTCGGATTAAACCCCATTAAACACTGTAGGATTAAACCCCATTAAACACTGTCGGATTAAACCCCATTAAACACTGTAGGATTAAACCCCATTAAACACTGTAGGATTAAACCCCATTAAACACTGTCGGATTAAACCCCATTAAACACTGTAGGATTTAATCCCATTAAACACTGTAGGATTAAACCCCATTAAACACTGTAGGATTAAACCCCATTAAACACTGTAGGATTAAACCCCATTAAACACTGTAGGATTAAACCCCATTAAACACTGTAGGATTAAATCACAGGAAACACGGGCCGACGTCTTTTTTGTTGTTCGGCCTTGATTTTCAACATCCACGCACCGGACCAAATGTGAACCAATCATAAACATCTATGTCCGGATAGGCCTATATATTTAGCTCAATCATAGACGTCTGTGATTGGTTCAGATTTGGTCCGGTTCGCGCCGGCCTTGACTTGGCCCAAACATTTGACTGGACCAAATGTCTAATGTACTCTTCTCCAAATGGAAGAGAAGGAAGTAGGAAGTAGGAAGTAGAGAGGAAGAGAAGGAGTGAAAGTAGGAAGTAGAGAGGAAGAGAAGGAGTGAAAGTAGGAAGTAGAGAGGAAGAGAAGGAAGGAGTGAAAGTAGGAAGTAGAGAGGAAGAGAAGGAAGGAGTGAAAGTAGGAAGTAGAGAGGAAGAGAAGGAAGGAGTGAAAGTAGGAAGTAGAGAGGAAGAGAAGGAGTGAAAGTAGGAAGTAGAGAGGAAGAGAAGGAGTGAAAGTAGGAAGTAGAGAGGAAGAGAAGGAGTGAAAGTAGGAAGTAGAGAGGAAGAGAAGGAGTGAAAGTAGGAAGTAGAGAGGAAGAGAAGGAGTGAAAGTAGGAAGTAGAGAGGAAGAGAAGGAGTGAAAGTAGGAAGTAGAGAGGAAGAGAAGGAGGGAAAGTAGGAAGTAGAGAGGAAGAGAAGGAGTGAAAGTAGGAAGTAGAGAGGAAGAGAAGGAGTGAAAGTAGGAAGTAGAGAGGAAGAGAAGGAGTGAAAGTAGGAAGTAGAGAGGAAGAGAAGGAGTGAAAGTAGGAAGTAGATAGGAAGAGAAGGAGTGAAAGTAGGAAGTAGATAGGAAGAGAAGGAGTGAAAGTAGGAAGTAGAGAGGAAGAGAAGGAGTGAAAGTAGGAAGTAGAGAGGAAGAGAAGGAGTGAAAGTAGGAAGTAGAGAGGAAGAGAAGGAGTGAAAGTAGGAAGTAGAGAGGAAGAGAAGGAGTGAAAGTAGGAAGTAGAGAGGAAGAGAAGGAGTGAAAGTAGGAAGTAGAGAGGAAGAGAAGGAGTGAAAGTAGGAAGTAGAGAGGAAGAGAAGGAGTGAAAGTAGGAAGTAGAGAGGAAGAGAAGGAGTGAAAGTAGGAAGTAGATAACCTTGACAGAAAACTAACATGAAGCAACTCTCCTGTCCTCTTTGAAAGCGTTGTTCCTTATCTCACACACACACACACACACACACACACACACACACACACACACACACACACACACACACACACACACACACACACACACACACACACACACAGACGCACAGACGCACACAGACGCACAGACGCACACACACACACACACACTTCTATCTATGGAGCTTACAATCCAGTGACCCAGTTATCCAAATATGGTGGGGGACATGGCCACTCACAGCTCAGCCTCCATGCCTCCTACTCAGCTGTGAGTTGGCCCTCTGTCCCTGGAAGGAGAGGTAGATAATGACCAAGCGTCAGCCGTGTGTGTGTGTGTGTGTGTGTGTGTGTGTGTGTGTGTGTGTGTGTGTGTGTGTGTGTGTGTGGATGCGTGCATGCCTTCATATGACAGAACAGAGAACACAGCTGTCAGTCAACTGCCCTCAGAACCCTCTCTGTCTCTCAGAACCCTCTCTGTCTCTCAGAACCCTCTCTGTCCTCAGAACCCTCTCTGTCCTCAGAACCCTCTCTGTCTCTCAGAACCCTCTCTGTCCTCAGAACCCTCTCTGTCCTCAGAACCCTCTCTGTCTCTCAGAACCCTCTCTGTCCCTCAGAACCCTCTCTGTCCTCAGAACCCTCTCTGTCTCTCAGAACCCTCTCTGTCTCTCAGAACCCTCCCTGTCTCTCAGAACCCTCTCTGTCCTCAGAACCCTCTCTGTCTCTCAGAACCCTCTCTGTCTCTCAGAACCCTCCCTGCCCTCAGAACCCTCTCTGTCTCTCAGAACCCTCTCTGTCCTCAGAACCCTCTCTGTCCTCAGAACCCTCTCTGTCTCTCAGAACCCTCTCTGTCCTCAGAACCCTCTCTGTCCTCAGAACCCTCTCTGTCTCTCAGAACCCTCTCTGTCCTCAGAACCCTCTCTGCCCTTAGAACCCTCTCTGTCTCTCAGAACCCTCTCTGTCCTCAGAACCCTCTCTGTCTCTCAGAACCCTCTCTGTCTCTCAGAACCCTCTCTGTCCTCAGAACCCTCTCTGTCTCTCAGAACCCTCTCTGTCTCTCAGAACCCTCTCTGTCTCTCAGAACCCTCTCTGTCCTCAGAACCCTCTCTGTCCTCAGAACCCTCTCTGTCTCTCAGAACCCTCTCTGTCCCTCAGAACCCTCTCTGTCCTCAGAACCCTCTCTGTCTCTCAGAACCCTCTCTGTCTCTCAGAACCCTCCCTGTCTCTCAGAACCCTCTCTGTCCTCAGAACCCTCTCTGTCTCTCAGAACCCTCTCTGTCTCTCAGAACCCTCCCTGCCCTCAGAACCCTCTCTGTCTCTCAGAACCCTCTCTGTCCTCAGAACCCTCTCTGTCCTCAGAACCCTCTCTGTCTCTCAGAACCCTCTCTGTCCTCAGAACCCTCTCTGTCCTCAGAACCCTCTCTGTCTCTCAGAACCCTCTCTGTCCTCAGAACCCTCTCTGCCCTTAGAACCCTCTCTGTCTCTCAGAACCCTCTCTGTCCTCAGAACCCTCTCTGTCCTCAGAACCCTCTCTGTCTCTCAGAACCCTCTCTGTCCTCAGAACCCTCTCTGTCCTCAGAACCCTCTCTGTCTCTCAGAACCCTCTCTGTCTCTCAGAACCCTCTCTGTCCTCAGAACCCTCTCTGTCCTCAGAACCCTCTCTGTCTCTCAGAACCCTCTCTGTCTCTCAGAACCCTCCCTGCCCTCAGAACCCTCTCTGCCCTCAGAACCCTCCCTGCCCTCAGAACCCTCTCTGTCCTCAGAACCCTCTCTGTCTCTCAGAACCCTCTCTGTCTCTCAGAACCCTCTCTGTCCTCAGAACCCTCCCTGCCCTCAGAACCCTCTCTGTCTCTCAGAACCCTCTCTGTCTCTCAGAACCCTCTCTGTCCTCAGAACCCTCTCTGTCTCTGAGTTCTGAGGAGAAGTGAAGATACAGAAAGATGTGGGGAGGAGGAAGAGAGAGAGCAAAGTATGAGGAGGGAGAGAAAGAGAGGGAGATTTGGTGAATATATAGAAAGGAAAGAGATGTGAGATGAGATGAAGGGAGAGCGGAGAAGTTACATGAAAGGGGGAAGAGGAGGGATTTAGCTTAATTAGCAACCTCTAATCATTCTCATTAGCTGCTATCAGAGAAAGAGGGAGAGAGAAATGGAGGAGAGTGATGCAGAGAGACAGAGAGTCGAGGGTTAATTAAGAGAGCGAGTGTATAAGGGTATGCAGAGTACAGAAAATACAAATATTCTGAAGTTATGGTTGTTATAGTTGTTATATATGTTTCACTGTATGGTTTTTATAGTTGTTTTAGTTGTTATGGTTGATATGGTTGTTATGGTTGATATAGTTGTTATAGTTGTTATGGTTGTTATAGTTGTTATGGTTGTTATAGTTGTTATGGTTGATATGGTTGTTATGGTTGTTATGGTCGTTATGGTTGATATAGTTGATATAGTTGCTATGGTTGTTATGGTTGTTATAGTTGATATGGTTGCTATGGTTGTTATGGTTGTTATAGTTGATATAGTTGATATAGTTGCTATGGTTGTTATGGTTGTTATGGTTGTTATAGTTGATATAGTTGTTATGGTTGTTATGGTTGTTATGGTTGATATAGTTGTTATGGTTGTTATGGTTGTTATGGTTGTTATAGTTGATATAGTTGCTATGGTTGTTATGGTTGATATAGTTGTTATGGTTGTTATGGTTGATATAGTTGTTATGGTTGTTATGGTTGTTATGGTTGTTATAGTTGATATAGTTGTTATGGTTGTTATGGTTGTTATAGTTGATATAGTTGTTATGGTTGTTATGGTTGATATAGTTGTTATGGTTGTTATGGTTGATATAGTTGTTATGGTTGTTATGGTTGTTATATATATGTTATACTGTATGTTTTTTATAGTTGTGCTGGTTCCTACATTTTTCTCCACTCTTCCACTTGTTCCACTTCCCTATATCTCTAGGTTTTTGTTGTCTCTCAAGCTTCCATTCACCCTCTCTCCCTCTTTCTCTCCACCTGTCTCTCACCATCCCTTTCTCTGAAGTCTATATCTCTGCCCCTTCACTCTCCCTCTCTCTCTCTCTATTTCTCTCCCTCTGTTTCGTCTCACCATCCCTTTATCTGAAGTCTAAGGTCGTGTCTGAAATCTGGCTTAGCTACTACTTACTGGACTGCATACTGTGTACTAATCGTACTTAGAACGTACTTCAGTAAAAACAAATCCAGTAAGCATCAAATAACATCATGGGCCCACTAGGCTCCTCCTACAGAGAATGAATAACATCATGGGTCCACTAGGCTCCTCCTACAGAGAATGAATAACATCATGGGCCCACTAGGCTCCTCCTACAGAGAATGAATAACATCATGGGCCCACTAGGCTCCTCCTACAGAGAATGAATAACATCATGGGTCCACTAGGCTCCTCCTACAGAGAATGAATAACATCATGGGCCCACTAGGCTCCTCCTACAGAGAATGAATAACATCATGGGCCCACTAGGCTCCTCCTACAGAGAATGAATAACATCATGGGCCCACTAGGCTCCTCCTACAGAGAATGAATAACATCATGGGTCCACTAGGCTCCTCCTACAGAGAATGAATAACATCATGGGTCCACTAGGCTCCTCCTACAGAGAATGAATAACATCATGGGCCCACTAGGCTCCTCCTACAGAGAATGAATAACATCATGGGTCCACTAGGCTCCTCCTACAGAGAATGAATAACATCATGGGCCCACTAGGCTCCTCCTACAGAGAATGAATAACATCATGGGTCCACTAGGCTCCTCCTACAGAGAATGAATAACATCATGGGCCCACTAGGCTCCTCCTACAGAGAATGAATAACATCATGGGCCCACTAGGCTCCTCCTACAGAGAATGAATAACATCATGGGCCCACTAGGCTACTCCTACAGAGAATGAATAACATCATGGGCCCACTAGGCTCCTCCTACAGAGAATGAATAACATCATGGGCCCACTAGGCTCCTCCTACAGAGAATGAATAACATCATGGGCCCACTAGGCTCCTCCCACAGAGAATGAATAACATCATGGGCCCGCTAGGCTCCTCCTACAGAGAATGAATAACATCATGGGCCCGCTAGGCTCCTCCTACAGAGAATGAATAACATCATGGGCCCGCTAGGCTCCTTCTACAGAGAATGAATAACATCATGGGTCCACTAGGCTCCTCCTACAGAGAATGAATAACATCATGGGCCCACTAGGCTCCTCCTACAGAGAATGAATAACATCATGGGCCCACTAGGCTCCTCCTACAGAGAATGAATAACATCATGGGCCCACTGCGCTCCTCCTACAGAGAATGAATAACATCATGGGCCCACTAGGCTCCTCCTACAGAGAATGAATAACATAATGGGCCCACTAGGCTCCTCCTACAGAGAATGAATAACATCATGGGCCCACTAGGCTCCTCCTACAGAGAATGAATAACATCATGGGCCCACTAGGCTCCTCCTACAGAGAATGAATGACATAATGGGCCCGCTAGGCTCCTCCTACAGAGAATGAATAACATCATGGGTCCACTAGGCTCCTCCTACAGAGAATGAATGACATAATGGGCCCGCTAGGCTCCTCCTACAGAGGATGAATAACATCATGGGCCCACTAGGCTCCTCCTACAGAGAATGAATAACATCATGGGCCCACTAGGCTCCTCCTACAGAGAATGAATAACATCATGGGTCCACTAGGCTCATCCTACAGAGAATGAATAACATCATGGGTCCACTAGGCTCCTCCTACAGAGAATGAATAACATCATGGGCCCACTAGGCTCCTCCTACAGAGAATGAATAACATCATGGGCCTACTAGGCTCCTCCTACAGAGAATGAATAACATCATGGGCCCACTAGGCTCCTCCTACAGAGAATGAATAACATCATGGGTCCACTATGCTCTTCCTACATAGAATGAATAACATAATGGGCCCACTAGGCTCCTCCTACAGATAATGAATAACATCATGGGCCCACTAGGCTCCTCCTACAGAGAATGAATAACATCATGGGCCCACTAGGCTCCTTCTACAGAGAATGAATAACATCATGGGTCCACTAGGCTCCTCCTACAGAGAATGAATAACATCATGGGCCCACTAGGCTCCTCCTACAGAGAATGAATAACATCATGGGCCCACTAGGCTCCTCCTACAGAGAATGAATAACATCATGGGCCCACTAGGCTCCTCCTACAGAGAATGAATAACATCATGGGCCCACTAGGCTCCTCCTACAGAGAATGAATAACATCATGGGCCCACTAGGCTCCTCCTACAGAGAATGAATAACATCCTGGGCCCACTAGGCTCCTCCTACAGAGAATGAATAACATCATGGGCCCACTAGTCTCCTCCTACAGAGAATGAATAACATCATGGGCCCACTAGGCTCCTCCTACAGAGAATGAATAACATCATGGGCCCACTAGGCTCCTCCTACAGAGAATGAATAACATCATGGGCCTACTAGGCTCCTCCTACAGAGAATGAATAACATCATGGGTCCACTAGGCTCCTCCTACAGAGAATGAATAACATCATGGGCCCACTAGGCTACTCCTACAGAGAATGAATAACATCATGGGCCCACTAGGCTCCTCCTACAGAGAATGAATAACATAATGGGCCCACTAGGCTCCTCCTACAGAGAATGAATAACATCATGGGCCCACTAGGCTCCTCCTACAGAGAATGAATAACATCATGGGCCCACTAGGCTCCTTCTACAGAGAATGAATAACATCATGGGTCCACTAGGCTCCTCCTACAGAGAATGAATAACATCATGGGCCCACTAGGCTCCTCCTACAGAGAATGAATAACATCATGGGCCCACTAGGCTCCTCCTACAGAGAATGAATAACATCATGGGCCCACTAGGCTCCTCCTACAGAGAATGAATAACATCATGGGCCCACTGGGCTCCTCCTACAGAGAATGAATAACATCATGGGCCCACTAGGCTCCTCCTACAGAGAATGAATAACATCATGGGCCCACTAGGCTCCTCCTACAGAGAATGAATAACATCATGGGCCCACTAGGCTCCTCCTACAGAGAATGAATGACATAATGGGCCCGCTAGGCTCCTCCTACAGAGAATGAATAACATCATGGGTCCACTAGGCTCCTCCTACAGAAAATGAATAACATAATGGGCCCACTAGGCTCCTCCTACAGAGAATGAATAACATCATGGGTCCACTAGGCTCCTCCTACAGAGAATGAATAACATCATGGGCCCACTAGGCTCCTCCTACAGAGAATGAATAACATCATGGGTCCACTAGGCTCCTCCTACAGAGAATGAATAACATCATGGGCCCACTAGGCTCCTCCTACAGAGACTGAATAACATCATGGGCCCACTAGGCTCCTCCTACAGAGAATGAATAACATCATGGGCCCACTAGGCTCCTCCTACAGAGAATGAATAACATCATGGGCCCACTAGGCTCCTCCTACAGAGAATGAATAACATCATGGGCCCACTAGGCTCCTCCTACAGAGAATGAATAACATCATGGGCCCACTAGGCTCCTCCTACAGAGAATGAATAACATCATGGGCCCACTAGGCTCCTCCTATCGAGAATGAATAACATCATGGGCCCACTAGGCTCCTCCTACAGAGAATGAATAACATCATGGGCCCACTAGGCTCCTCCTACAGAGAATGAATAACATCATGGGTCCATTAGGCTCATCCTACAGAGAATGAATAACATCATGGGTCCACTAGGCTCCTCCTACAGAGAATGAATAACATCATGGGCCCACTAGGCTCCTCCTACAGAGAATGAATAACATAATGGGCCCACTAGGCTCCTCCTACAGAGAATGAATAACATCATGGGCCCACTAGGCTCCTCCTACAGAGAATGAATAACATCATGGGCCCACTAGGCTCATCCTACAGAGAATGAATAACATCATGGGTCCACTAGGCTCCTCCTACAGAGAATGAATAACATCATGGGCCCACTAGGCTCCTCCTACAGAGAATGAATAACATCATGGGCCCACTAGGCTCCTCCTACAGAGAATGAATAACATCATGGGCCCACTAGGCTCCTCCTACAGAGAATGAATAACATCATGGGCCCACTAGGCTCCTCCTACAGAGAATGAATAACATCATGGGCCCACTAGGCTCCTCCTACAGAGAATGAATAACATCATGGGCCCACTAGGCTCCTCCTACAGAGAATGAATAACATCATGGGCCCACTAGGCTCCTCCTACAGAGAATGAATAACATCATGGGCCCACTAGGCTCCTCCTACAGAGAATGAATAACATCATGGGCCCACTAGGCTCCTCCTACAGAGAATGAATAACATCATGGGCCCACTAGGCTCCTCCTACATGGTTGAGTCATCTGATGCATAGATTCCCGTCATTGGTCCATTTTGGTACAGCACGTCCCCTCAGCTGATTATAAACGGTTGTCTAACACACGTTAAATATGATTCTCTTCCTCAATAGTGTGCAGTGAAATCTACCAGATGAAAAGCCAAAATTAGTACGACATCCTAACCTTCTATCCCTCTAACCTTCTAACCTTCTATCCCTCTAACCTTCTATCCTTCTAACCTTCTATCCTTCTATCCTCTATCATTCTATCCCTCTAACCTTCTATCCTTCTATCCTTCTAACCTTCTAACCTTCTATCCCTCTATCATTCTATCCCTCTAACCTTCTAACCTTCTATCCTTCTAACCTTCTATCCTTCTATCCCTCTAACCTTCTATCCTTCTATCCCTCTAACCTTCTATCCCTCTAACCTTCTATCCCTCTAACCTTCTAACCTTCTAACCTTCTATCCCTCTATCCTTCTATCCCTCTAACCTTCTAACCTTCTATCCATCTAACCTTCAAACCTTCTATCCCTCTAACCTTCTATCCCTCTAACCTTCTAACCTTCTAACCTTCTATCCCTCTATCCTTCTATCCCTCTAACCTTCTAACCTTCTATCCATCTAACCTTCAAACCTTCTATCCCTCTAACCTTCTATCCATCTAACCTTCAAACCTTCTATCCCTCTAACCTTCTATCCCTCTAACCTTCTATCCTTCTATCCTTCTAATCTTCTAACCTTCTATCCTTCTATCCTTCTATCCCTGAAACCTTCTATCCCTCTAACCTTCTATCCTTCTATCCCTCTAACCTTCTATCCTTCTATCCTTCTATCCTTCTATCCTTCTATCCTTCTATCCCTCTAACCTTCTATCCTTCTATCCCTCTAACCTTCTATCCTTCTAACCTTCTAACCTTCTATCCCTCTATCCTTCTAATCTTCTAACCTTCTATCCTTCTATCCTTCTATCCCTGAAACCTTCTATCCCTCTAACCTTCTATCCTTCTATCCCTCTAACCTTCTATCCTTCTAACCTTCTATCCTTCTATCCTTCTATCCTTCTATCCCTCTAACCTTCTAACCTTCTATCCTTCTATCCTTCTATCCCTGAAACCTTCTATCCCTCTAACCTTCTATCCCTCTAACCTTCTATCCCTCTAACCTTCTATCCTTCTATCCCTCTAACCTTCTATCCCTCTAACCTTCTATCCTTCTATCCCTGAAACCTTCTATCCCTCTAACCTTCTATCCCTCTAACCTTCTATCCCTCTAACCTTCTAACCTTCTAACCTTCTAACCTTCTATCCTTCTAACCTTCTAACCTTCTATCCCTCTAACCTTCTATCCCTCTAACCTTCTAACCTTCTATCCCTCTAACCTTCTAACCTTCTATCCTTCTATCCCTCTAACCTTCTATCCCTCTAACCTTCTATCCCTCTAACCTTCTATCCCTCTAACCTTCTATCCCTCTAACCTTCTAACCTTCTATCCCTCTAACCTTCTATCCTTCTATCCCTCTAACCTTCTATCCCTCTAACCTTCTATCCCTCTATCATTCTAACCTTCTAACCTTCTATCCTTCTATCCTTCTATCCTTCTATCCTTCTAACCTTCTATCCTTCTATCCTTCTATCCCTCTAACCTTCTATCCCTCTAACCTTCTATCCCTCTAACCTTCTAACCTTCTATCCCTCTAACCTTCTAACCTTCTATCCTTCTAACCTTCTATCCTTCTATCCTTCTATCCTTCTAACCTTCTATCCCTCTAACCTTCTATCCCTCTAACCTTCTAACCTTCTAACCTTCTATCCCTCTATCCTTCTAACCTTCTATCCCTCTAACCTTCTAACCTTCTATCCCTCTATCCCTCTATCTCACACTTGAGCTCACAACAAGTGATAGGAATGTTCTCTCAACCCCTCCCCCGCCTCTCTCTCGGTCCTTATCAAATATCACGGTCCAAAAGGCAAGTCAGTTTAGAAATCTAATTTACAGATACCAAGCCCTCAAAGAGTGAGGCCTACTGCATATGGTGTTGCACAACTGGTACAGCAGTGAGTGACAGACAGAAGCAGAAGATGTGACATATTTGTGATCATCAAACTCTATACATTCTGTATATACACTACCATAGAAATGTCATTGTTTTTGAAAGAAAAGCAAATTTTTCAACCATTAAAATAACATCAAATTGATCAGAAACACAGTGTAGACATTGTTAATGTTGTAAATGACTATTGTAGCTGAAAACGGGAGATTATTTATAGAATATCTACTTAGGCGTAGAGAGGCCCATTATCAGCAACCATCACTCCTTGTGTTCCAATGGCACGTTGTGTTAGCTAATCCAAGTTTATCATTATAAAAGGCTAATTGAGCATTAGAAAACCCTTTTGCAATTATGTTAGCACAGCTGAAAATTGTTGTCCCAATTAAAGAAGCAATAAAACTGGCCTTCTTTAGACTAGTTGAGTATCTGGAGCATCAGCATTTGTGGGTTTGATTACAGGCTCAAAATGACCAGAAACAAATAACTTTCTTCTGAAACTCGTCAGTCTATTCTTGTTCTGAGAAATGAAGGCTGTTCCATGCGAGAAATTGCCAAGAAACTGAAGATCTCATACAGCACTGTGTACTACACCCTTCACAGAACAGCGCAAACTGGCTCTAACCAGAATCGAAAGAGGAATGGGAGGCCCAGGTGCACAACTGAGCAAGAGGACAAGTACATTAGAGTGTCTAGTTTGAGAAACAGACGCCTCAGAAATCCTCCACAACAGCTTCATTAAATAGTACCCACAAAACACCAGTCTCAACGTCAACAGTGAAGAGGTGTATCCGGGATGCTGGCCTTCTAGGCAGAATTCCTCTGTCCAGTGTCTGTGTTCTTTTGCCCATCTAAATCTTTTATTTTTATTGGCCAGTCTGGCTTTTTCTTTGCAACTCTTGGTTAAATACAATGGTTTGCGCTTTCTGCCTAGAAGGCCAGCATCCCAGAGTCGCTAAAAACTGGGAATGGAAAAGGCAAACGGTATTTCTATTTGTGTCACCATTCAAATGAGGGCAAGGAAGTTATATTTCTACTACGGAAATGTTTGAATATAAGATCAATTATGTTGAAAATACGTCTTTAGTTGTCTTTTCCACACCTCGGGAATTAGCTTCATTTTTGGTTTCAAGACATTGAAACATATATGTTATGGACATTGAAAATATGTATTTTTATGTCAAATTTTCAAGCATACATTTGTATCAGGGAAGGGCAATTTTGATGGGGGGTGGGGGCAACAAAAAAGATGAACTCATCATGAGGGGCCACAGTGGCTTGAGGGTCTGTGTACCCACATTTATACCCACATCTATACCCACATCTACACCCACATCTATACCCACATCAATACCCACATCTATACCCACATTCATACGCACATCTATACCCACATCTATACCCACATCCATACCCACATCTATACCCACATCTATACCCACATCCATACCCACATCTATACCCACATCCATACCCACATCTATACCCACATCTATACCCACATCTATACCCACATCCATACCCACATCTATACCCACATCTACACCCACATCCATACCCACATCTATACCCACATCTATACCCACATCTACACCCACATCCACACCCACATCTATACCCACATCTACACCCACATCCATACCCACATCTATACCCACATCTATACCCACATCTATACCCACATCTACACCCACATCCACACCCACATCTATACCCACATCTACACCCACATCCATACCCACATCTATACCCACATGTATTCCCACATCTATATACACACACATGCAGTCAGAGCCGGCCTTAGCCTTTTTGGGGGCCCTAAGAAAGATATTGTGCAGTTTTACAGCTAATTTGGAGAGACATGTTTGCAGTTTTTAGTATGATATCTGAATGAGAGGGGCTAACCAAATCAATTGGGCCCCAAAATCAATGGGGTCGGTAATGTTACATTACATTTACATTTAAGTCATTTAGCAGACGCTCTTATCCAGAGCGACTTACCATGATTACTACAAGTTTAGATAGCTGGCCGTTAGACTAACTTACGAATCAAAAAAATGTTAGCTGTCAGTGACTGACTTATCAATATAAAAACTGTTGATGGACACCTTGTGTATTCTACTATTCTAACTCTCAACAGTAATTTGAGACCCCGACTGAGTTGCTAAAAAGCTTTGGGGGCCTACGGGCCACCAGTTGCCCATCTTTGACTTATACACTATATATACAAAAGTATGTGGATGTGGATGTGGCTATTTCAGCACCGTCATAGGATGCCACCTTTCCAGCAAGTCAGTTTGTCAAATTTCTGCCCTGGTCAACTGTAAGTGTTGTTATTATGAAGTTGAAATGTCTACGAGCAACAACGGCTCAGCCGCGACGCGTTAGGCTACACAAGCTCATAAAACGGGACCGCTGAGTGCTGAAGCGCGTAGAACATAAAAAATAATCTGTCCTTGGTTGCAACACTCACTACAGAGTTCCAACCTGCCACTGGAAGCAACGTCAGCACAAGAACTGTTCATCTGGAGCTTCATGAAATGAGTTTCCATGGCCGAGCAGCCACACACAAACTTAAGATCATCATGCACAATGTCAAGCGTCGGCTGGAGTGGTGTAAAGCTTGCCGTCATTGGACTACGGAGCAGTGGAAACCCGTTCTCTGGAGTGATGAATCACATTTGACATTTTAGTTATTAGCAGACGCTTTTATCCAGAGCAACTTACAGTAGTGAGTGGACGCATTTTCATATTTTTTCACATAATGGTCCCCTGTGGGAATCAAACCCACAACCCTGGCGTTGCAAGCACCATGCTCTAACTGAGCCACACGGAACCACTTGGAACCACTTCAACATCTGGTAGTCCAATGAACGAATCTGGGTTTGCAGATGTCAGGAGAACGCAACCTGCACGAATGCATAGTGCTAACTGTGAAGTTTGGTCCAGGAGGAATAATGGTCTGGGGCTGTTTTTCATGTTACGGGCTAGGCTCCTTTGTTCCAGTGAAGGGATATCTTAACATTTCAGCAAATAATGACATTCTAGACAATTCTGTGCTTCCAACTTTGTGGCAAAAGTTTGGGGAAGGCCCTTTCCTGTTTCAGCATGACAATGCCTATGTGCAAAAAGCGAGGTCCATACAGAAATGGTTTTTCGAGATCGGTGTGGAAGAACTTGACTGGCCTGCACAGAGCCCTGACCTCAACCCCATTGAACACCTTTGGGATGAACTGGAACACCGACTGCAAGCCAGGGCTAATCGCCCAACATCAGTGCCTGACCTCACTAATACTCTCGTGGCTGAATGGGAGCAAGTCTCTGCAGCAATGTCCAACATCTAGTGGAAAGCCTTCCCAGAAGAGTGGAGGCTGTTATAGCAGCAAAGGGGGTACCAACTCCAAATTGGAAAGTTCTTGGTAGCTATCTAGCTTCTTATGTTGGATCCCGCGACGCAGTTGGAATCAGTTGCTGGGACCGCTTGTATCTTTCCAGTAATCCTGCCGACCAAGGACGGGTCTGAGGAGCTATTCGGCGTCGCTAGCCTAGCTGCTAGCTAGCTGGACATCAAGCTAGCGAGGCGTTCTTGAACGCAGCCCGTGACGCGGTTTAGCCATTGTGGCTGGGACCACAGATTGTCCTGGGTTTGTGGCTGTCTAGATTCCTGCTGTTTGTTGTTTTCAATCTTCCCTGTGACCTGCCCTGTCTGGAACGGCGAGGCGTAACAGTGTAACCAACGTTGCTAGCTACCGTGACAAAGACCAAAGCCGGTGGGAGTACCGTTGAGGACAGTGGTGTCTCTCTATCACACATGAAGGATCTTTTAAACAAAAAGAGACCTATAAGCAGTTGTTACAACAACAAGAAAATAGTTTCAAGTGTTTTGTCCAAATACTCGTGGATTCTACTAATAAAATAATGGATGACCTGACCAGAGAGGTCCAGGACCTGAAGAACAGTTTGCAGTTCTTCCAGGGTCAGCTCAATGAGTTGAAACAGGAGAAGGGCAAGATAACAGCAGTCTGTAAGTCATTGAGAGAGGATATCAGTTCTGTGTGTGAATCCATGAGAACAATGACAGATAAATCAGATTATCTCAAGGGACAATCAAGGCAGAACAACATGTTTGTGGACGGAATTGCAGAATCTCCACATGAGACCTGGACGGAGTCTGAGGACAAAGTGAGAGAAATGATCTCTGAGAAATTGTAGATGAACCACAGGAAAATTGAGGTGGAGCGCGCCCACAGGACTGGAAAACCCACCACCGGCCCAGGTGATAGGCCCATAGAACTGGAAAACCCACCCCCGGCCCAGGTGACAGACCCACAGGACTGGAAAACCCACCACCGGCCCAGGTGACAGGCCCACAGGACTGGAAAACCCACCCCCGGCCCAGGTGATAGGCCCACAGGACTGGAAAACCCACCCCCGGCCCAGGTGACAGGCCCACAGGACTGGAAAACCCATCCCCGGCCCAGGTGACAGGCCCACAGGACTGGAAAACCCACCACCGGCCCAGGTGACAGGCCAAGGCCAATAGTGGTCAAGTTCCTGAGGTTCAAGGACAAGGTAGCTGTTCTGGAAAGAGCCAAGAACTTGAGAGGAACGTATATCTTCCTCAATGAGGACTATCCTGAAGCTGTGAGCCAGAAGAGGAAAGAACTGATCCCAGACATGAAAGCTGCCAGAGCTCGTGGGGACATTGCGTACATCCGCTACGACATCGTCCGACATTGTCCACCATCCCTCCCAGAAGCTTGGAAGCGGTGAGAGAGCCAAGCCTATGGGTTTGTAGCCTCCACCCCGCAACACACACACACACACACACACCAATTGATTAATGGACTGCTGAATGTATATTTTTTTTCTCTTGCTTTGTTTGCTCTTTTCCATAGTATGTCTATCTCTGATCAGCTACCCAGGAAAGTGCTTAAAATTGGCCATATTAATATATGTAGCCTTAGAAATAAGGTTCATGAAATCAATAACTTGCTAACATCAGATAACATTCATATATTAGCCATTTCTGAGACTCACTTAGATAATTCATTTGATGTTACATCAGTAGCAATACAAGGATATACCATTTATAAAAGAGACAAAAATGCTTATGGGGGAGGTGTTGCTGTATATAATCAGAGCCATATCCCTGTAATGCTTAGAGAAGATCTTATGTCAAGTGTTATTGAAGTGTTATTGAAGTGTTGTGGTTGCAGGTTCACTTGGAACATCTTTCCGTTTGGGGTGTTGCTATAGGCCACCAAGTGCTAACAGTCAGTATGTAAATAATATATCTGAAATGCTTGATAGTGTATGTGATGCAAACAGAGAGGTCTGCTTTCTTGGGGACCTGAATATTGACTGGTTTTCATCAAGCTGTCCGCTCAAGAGGAAGCTTCTTACTGTAACCAGTGCCTGTAATCTGGTTCAGGCTATTAATCAACCTACTAGATTGTTTAAAAACACTACAGGAACAAGATTATCCACATGTATTGATCACATTTCTACTAATGCTGTAGAACTTTGTTCTAAATCTGTTTCCGTACCCATTGGATGCAGTGATCACAGTATGGTGGCTATATCCAGGAAAGCCAAAGTTACAACAGCTGGGCCTAAAATAGTGTATAAGAGATCATACAAAAGATTTTGCTGTGACTCTTATGTGGATGATGTTAAAACATATTGGTTGGTCTGATGTGATTAATGAGGAGTTTCCAGATGCTGCACTTGATGAATTTATGAAATGTCTTCTTCCTATTATTGATAAACATTCACCTGTTAAGAAACTAACTGTTAGAACTGTTAATCCATGTTAGAATAAGGCTGTAACGTAACAAAATGTGGAAAAGGGAAGGGTTGTGGATACTTTCCGAATGCACTGCAAAATATAGCTTGCTCTCTCTCTTTCTCTTGCTTCTCCTCATTTTGGTAGAAATTAATTTATTAATAACTGTTCAACTATTGTCTTTCTCTTTGAGTCAACTACTCTCCACATTTTATGCACTGCAGTGCTAGCTAGCTGTAGCTTATGCTTTCAGTACTAAATTCATTCTCTGATCCTTTGATTGGGTTGGACAACATGTCAGTTCATGCTGCAAGAGCTTCTGATAGGTTGGAGGACATCCTCCGGAAGTTGTCATAATTACTGTGTAAGTCTATGGAAGGGGGTGAGAACCATGAGCCTCCTAGGTTTTGTATTGAAGACAATGTACCCAGAGGAGGACGGAAGCTATCTGTCCTCTGGCTACACCAT
Organism: Salmo trutta; assembly: GCF_901001165.1. NCBI lineage: Eukaryota > Metazoa > Chordata > Actinopteri > Salmoniformes > Salmonidae > Salmo > Salmo trutta. Next base: position 4,346,764 of record NC_042975.1, on the reverse strand, counting down.
GGTGTTACCCTACAGAGTGCTGTTGAGGTTAAAAAAAATATTTCAACTAGGCAAATCAGTTAACAACAATGACGGCCTAGGAACAGTGGGTTAACTGCCTTGTTCAGGGGCAGAACAACAGATTTTTACCTTGTCAGCTCAGGGATTTGATCTAGCAACCTTTCAGTTACTGGCCCAACACTCTAACCACTAGTCTACCTGCTGCCCTAGGCAGTAGACCTTAGTTGAAAAACAGTTTGTTTTAATCAATTATTTGGTGACGTGAATATATTTAGTATAGTTTTATCTGAAAATTCGAAGTTTTTTTTTATGTTTCACAATTTTAATGAAATTCACTGAGGAGGATGGTCCTCCCCTTCCTCCTCTGAGGAGCCCCCACTGGTCAAATATCACTTTCATTTTTTGTATCTGATGTAGCTATAGATTTGCAGCAAAGTTGCTTCCTGTTTCAGTCATCTATTTGGCCTGATTTGCTTGGGTCAAACAAAAAACACCCTTATGATTGGTTGACAAATAGTGCCTCCCACAATGCAGGTGTTTGCTGCATGCTGCAGTTGGTGAGAAGTAACTGCCGAGACTTTAAAGGGGATTTTTATCGAAAACTGCATGACCTTTGATCACATGATTTTTGTAAAGCTCATGCAGTGGAAATGTAGTCGCAAGTCGGGACAAATTTTGTATAACCATAACGCAACACACTTTGAAAGGCGGTGACCAAATGATGGTCAACGACTTCACAAAAGTGATCTGCTCGAACGCGCCCAGTGTGTGGTAGCTTGGCTGTCAAAACACAAGCTGCGCCTGCCTGCCTGCCTTGCGTTTGGAATAGATAGTGCATCTTGTATTGCTTTGATAGATTCTTCCAGACGCTTTAACTTCTTCTCTGTCGGGAATATCTGCGGGTATGTTTTCAACTCTGCCCGTCAACACTGTTCATTTCAGACCGGAGAAAACGCCTGACAAGTAGGCTACATTCGGCCGAAAGAGACGTCCAAGGAGGATGGGAATCAAACTAGGATAGCCTACATAGACTAGACGGATAGAACAACCGCCTTCAACATGTTTAAAGGTACGATTATTACTTTTTTTTCATATAGTCTATCGCTGTAATGGTTTTACATCGGCTATTTGTTTGTTTTGTTTGTGTGGAGATATATATATATATATATATATATATATATATATATATATATATATATATATATATATATATATATATATATATATATATATATATATATGACAAAAGTGTGCTGGAAATGTATGACATTGTGTTTCCTGCGCTGAGAGCTTTTGGGAATGTGTGTTTATGGTGACCTACCTACAGTAGACTAGCGTTCTATCACGACTTGGAATTGTGTGTGTGTGTGTGTGTGTGTGTGTGTGTGTGTGTGTGTGTGTGTGGTCGCTCGGTCTATGTATAGGCTATCGACTACAGAGGTTACCAGATATGAACTATCCAGGTGTGTGTGTGCGCGCTTGTGTAGTCTACCGAGAGGTCTGTGTTGGCAGAAGTGTGCGATGTGGCTTCCCAGTACGTTGTCAAATCCTAGAGTGTGTTGGTCTTTATGAGCGGCGTTAGATGAAATGCCTCTAATCCCCCCACATCGCTCAGCTCGGCTTCGTTCGGCGGGAATCAAATATTTATCAATATCACGTTATATTATTCTTTAAAAATAGAATGCCGGTGCCGCACTGCAGTTTAGTGTGTCTGTGTGTGCGTGCATTCGCGCGCCTAGACGGCGACTTTCTGACCTTTTCGAGCGGCTGGGTGACGAGACACCGGTTCGAGGAACAAGCGCCAAGAGAGTCAATGGGCCCCGGGGACCGGGAGCGTTAACCGAGAGACAGACTCAGAGAGAGGAAGACAGACAGACAGAGAGAGAGAGGTTTCTGTAAAGCTCCAATGTTGCTGTAAAAATGATACATTTTTAATACCAAGATGTGGTTCATATCCAACATCAGCACTTTGCTATTAAAGGCCCAGAGCAGTAAAAAACGTGATATCCTGTGTTTTTATATGTATATAATGCCCTTTTACTGCAAGGCTGTTTGAAAATAGATTAAAACGGTTGCATTGGCCCTTTTGTAAAAGGGTGCCTGTCTGTGTAAACAGCAGGGCTGCAATTGTGGAACCATGAACTCTGTCTCTCTCTCTGTCTCTCTGTCTCTCTGTCTCTCTCTCTCTCTCTCTCTCTCTCTCTCATTCATATATATATATATAATACTAATTATATAAAAATTGTCAGACTCCAGCCACCCTAGTCATGGACTGAGCTCTCTGCTACTGCACAGCAAGTCTAGGTCCAAAAGGCATCTTAACAGCTTCTACCCCCAAGTCATAAGACTCCTGACCAGCTAATGAAATGGCTACCCAGACCCCTCTTTTACACTGCTGCTACTCTCTGTTTATAATCTATGCATAGTCACTGTAACTCTACCTACATGTACATATTACCTCAATTACCTCAACTAACCGGTGCCCCCGCACATTGACTCTGTACCCCCTGTTTATAGCCTCGCTATTGTTATTTTACTGCTGCTGTTTAATTATTTGTTACTTTTTACTTTAACATTTTTTTACTTATCTATTATTTACTTAGCACTTTTTTTTCTTAACGTTGTTGGTTAACGGATTGTTGTATTCGGCGCATGTGACAAATCAAATTTGATTTGATTAGATGAGTCATGTACAAGCTGAAATACAGTCAGGGAGTGAGCAGTGACGGCCAGGTAGAAGCTGTCGGGGTGTGAGCAGTGACGGCCACGTAGAAGCTGCATTTCGCCATGGGGTGTAGAGAAAATCTTACCGTTTTAAAGCAAGTTTGCTGCAAATCTACACGTTTTGCCATGGGGTGGAGAGAAGATTTAGCAATTACAGATTTCTGCATAAATTGGTCATCAAATTTGATCTGATCTTCATCTCAATCACAACAACAGACAAACTCAGTCTGCTTAAACTATTAACACACCAATTATTGTATTTTTCTTGTCTATATTGAATACATAATTTAAACATTCACAGTGTAGGTTTGGAAAAATGTGAACCCCAAGGCTAATGACTCCTCCAAAAGTTAATTGGAGTCAGGAGTCAGCTAACCTGGAGTCCAATCAATGAGACGAGATTGAAGATGTTGGTTAGAGCTGCCTTGTTTGCTATTCACAAGAAGCATTGCCTGATGCCTCGAAAAAATTTATCTCAGAAGACCTACGATTAAAATTAAGAATTGTTGCCTTGCATAAAGCTGGAAATGGTTACAAAAGTATCTCTAAAAGCCTTGATGTTCATCAGTCCACAGTAAGACAAATTGACTGTAATTGGGAGAAAGTTCAGCACTGTTGCTTCTCTCCCTAGGAGTGGCCGTCCTGCAAAGATGACTGCAAGAGCACAGCGCAGAATGCTCAATGAGGTTAAGAGGAATCCTAGAGTGTCAGCTGAAGAAATCTCTGGAACATGCTAACATCTCTGTTGGCGAGTCTACGATATGTAAAACACTAAGCAAGAATGGTGTTCATGGGAGGACACCACGGAAGAAGCCACTGCTGTCCAAAAAAAACATTGTTGCATGTCTGAAGTTTGCAAAAGTGCACCTGGATTTTCCACAGCGCTACTTGTAAAATATTCTGTGGACAGATGAAACTACAGTGGAGTTGTTTGGAAGGAACACACAACACTATGTGTGTAGAAAAAAAGGCACAGCACACCAACATCACAACCTCATCCCAACTGTAAAGTATGGTGGAGGGAGCATCATGGTTTGGGGCTGCTTTGCTGACTCAGGGCCTGGACAGCTTGCTATCATCGACGGAAACACGAATTCCCAAGTTTATCAAGACATTTTGCAGGAGAATGTTAGGCTGTCTGTCCGCCAATTGAAGCTCAACAGAAGTTGGGTGACGCAACAAGACAACGACCCAAAACACAGAAGTAAATCAACAACAGAATGGCTTCAACAGAAGAAAATACGCCTTCTGGAGTGGCCCAGTCAGAGTCCTGACCTCAACCCGATTGAGATGCTGTGGCATGACTTCAAGAGATCAGGTCACAACAGACATCCTTGAATATTGCTGATCTAGAACAGTTTAGTAAAGAGGAATGGTCCAAAATTCCTTCTGACCGTTGTGCAGGTCTGATCTGCAACTACATAAAACGTTTGGTTGAGGTTATTGCTGCCAAAGGAGGGTCAACCAGTTATTACATCCAAGGCCCCACATACTTTTACCACCCTGCACTGTGAATGTTTACAATAAAGACGTGCTCAATAAAGACATGGAAACGTATAATTGTTTGTGTGTTATTAGTTTAAGCAGACTGTGTTAGTCTATTGTTGTGACCTGAAGATCAGATCAAATTTTATGACCAATTTATGCAGAAATCCAGGTATTTCCTAAAGGTTCACATACTTTTTCTTGCCACTGTATATAACTCCTTTCATGCAATTCTACTCATTTTGCCATGGGGCAGAGAAAAATTTGTCGTTTTTAATATAACTGATGATCAATGCCGCTCTGTAATTCGACCAGATAATTTACCAATCTAAAAATGTTTAGCTGACTGAGTGATTTGCTGATGCACGACCACATTTTCCAATTGCTCCTTGGGTATTCTATTATTCTATATCTCAACAGTAAGTTGAAGCCCCGACTGAGTTCCTAAATAAGAAAAATGGTCCGTAGGCCTACAATTGGGGAGCATACGGGGCCGTCAGTTGCGTATGCCTGATATCGAGAGAATACCATCGGTCTGTCTCACACACACACACACACACACACACACAAAGATCATTATGGGTTAGGCCACTTGGCTCTGTCCTCATTACTGATGAAACCGTATGGGCCTAGACTGGTGGCCGGTGGATGTGTGTGTGTAGACTGGAATAAATAGGCCAGAGATGTGTTTGTGTGTGCTTGTTTGTTTACGAGACTGGCTGAGTTTCTTACCGCCCATCCACCACCACCACACAAGATAAACGGCCATGTATCTGTGTGCTGAATATGCAGCTGTCTGTCAGTGGAAGTGCTGAAATGTGGTGTAATGTGGAGGTGGTTTGTCCCTGATTTGTCCCAGTTATCTCTGTCCATCACCTTTACTTCACTACTACCAAACAGAGAGAGAGCGATGAAGAAAACAAATGAGAGAGAGAGAGGGGGGGGGTTGTGTTATTGTGTGTTTTTTCACGTTATTTGTAACTTATTTTGTACATAATGTTTCTGCCACCGTCTCTTATGACCGGAAAGAACTTCTCGATATCAGGACAGCGATTACTCACCTCGTACTGGACAAAGATTATTATTATTTTTTCTTTAACGAATCGGACGCGAATGATTTACTTCAGACACCTGACAAGACCCAAATCCCCGTCGTTCACATGAAGGAGAGACAGAGATATTGGGGACGTAGGTCGGGGTGCCTTGTAAGGATCCGACGGCGAGTGAGTAATCCCCCTCTACCATCAGTCCTATTAGCCAACGTGCAATCATCGGATAACAAAACGGATGAGCTCCGATCACGACTATACCAATGGAACATTAAAAACTATAATATCTTATGTTTCATCAAGTCGTGGCTGAACGATGACATGGATAATGTACAGCTGGCTGAGTTTCCGTGCATCGGCAAGATAGAACAGCTGCCTCCGGTAAGACAAGGGGTGGTGGTCTGTGTCTATTTGTCAACAACAGCTGGTGCATGAAATCTAATATGAAGGAAGTCTCGAGGTTTTGCTCACCTGAGGTAGAGTATCTTATGATAAGCTATAGACCACAGTATTTACCAAGAGTTTTCATCTATATTTTTCGTAACTGTCTATTTACCACCACATACCGATGCTGTTACTAAGACGGCACTCAACGAGCTGTATAAGGCCATATGCAAACAAGAAAATACTCATCCAGAGGTGGCGCTCCTAGTGGCCGGGGACTTTAATGTAAGGAAACTTGAATCCTTTCACCTAATTTCTACCGGCATGATCAACCAGAGGAAAAAAAACAACCTCTAGACCACCTTTACTCCACACAGAGATGCGTACAAAGCTCTCCCTCGCCCTCCATTTGGCAAATCTGACCATACTCTAAATCAAATCAAATCATATCAAATGTATTTATATAGCCTTTCTTACATCAGCTGATATCTCAAAGTGCTGTACAGAAACCCAGCTTAAAACCCCAAGCAGCAAGCAATGCAGGTGTAGAAGCACGGTGGCTAGGAAAAACCTTGGAAGAAACCTAGAGAGGAACCAGGCTATGAGGGGTGGCCAGTCCTCTTCTGCTGAGCCGGGTGGAGATTATAACAGAACATGGCCAAGATGTTCAAATTTTCATAAATGACCAGCATGGTCAAATAATAATAATAATAATAATAATAATAATAATCACAGTAGTTGTCGAGGGTGCAACAAGTCAACACCTCAAGATTAAATGTCAGTTGGCTTTTCATAGACGATCATTAAGAGTATCTCTACCGCTCCTGCTGTCTCTAGAGAGTTGAAAATAGCAGGTCTGGGACAGGTAGCACGTCCGGTGAACAGGTTGAAACTGGAGCAGAAGCACGGCCAGGTGGACTGGGGACAGCAAGGAGGAGTCATGCCAGGTAGTCCTGAGGCATGGTCCTAGGGCTCAGATCCCCCGAGAGAGAATTAGAGAGAGCATACTTCAATTCACACAGGACACTGGAGAAATACTCCAGATATATCAGACTGACCCTAGCCCCCCGACACATAAACTACTGCAGTATACTCTATCCTCCTGATTCCAATTTGCATGCAAAAACTAAAGCAGGAAGTACCAGTGACTCGCTCCTTAAGGAAGTGGTCAGATGATGCAGATGCTAAGCTACAGGACTGTTTTGCTAGCACAGACTGGAATATGTTCCGGGATTCATCCGATGGCATTGAGGAGTACACCACATCAGTCACTGGCTTCATCAATAAGTGCATCGATGACGTCATCCCCACAGTGACCGTACGTACATACCAGAAGCCATGGATTACAGGCAACATCCGCACTGAGCTAAAGGGTAGAGCTGCCACTTTCAAGGAGCGGGGCTGTAATCTAGACCCTTATAATAAATCCCACTATGCCCTCTGAGGAACCATCAAACAGGAAAAGTGTCAATACAAGGACTAAGATTGAATTGTACTACACTGGCTCTGACGCTCGTTGGATGTGGCAGGGCTTGCAAACTATTACGGATTACAAAAGGGAAGCACAGCCGCGAGCTGCCCATTGACATGAGCCTACCAGACGAGCTAAATAACTTCTATACTCGCTTCGAGGCAAGCAACACTGAAGCATGCATGAGAGCATCAGCTGTTCTGGACGACTGTGTGATCACGCTCTCCGTAGCCGATGCGAGTAAGACCTTTAAACAGGTCAACATTCACAAGGCCGCAGGGCCAGACAGATTACCAGGACATGTACTCCAAGCATGCGCTGACCAACTGGCAAGTGTCTTCACTGATATTTTCAACCTCTCCCTGTCCGAGTCTGTAATACCAACATGTTTCAAGCAGACCACCATAGTCCCTGTGCCCAAGAACACTAAGGTAACCTGCCTAAATGACTACCGTCACGTAGCACACACATCTGTAGCCAGGAAGTGCTTTGAAAGGCAGGTCATGGCTCACATCAACACCATTATCCCAGAAACCCTAGACCCACTCCAATTTGCATACCGCCCCAACAGATCCACAGATGTTGCATTCTCTATTGCGCTCCACACTGCCCTTTCCCACCAGGACAAAAGGAACACCTATGTGAGAATGCTATTCATTGACTACAGCTCAGCATTCAGCACCATAGTGTCCTCCAAGCTCATCACTAAGCTAAGGACACTGGGACTAAACACCTGCCTCTGCAATTGGATCCTGGACTTCCTGACGGGCCGCCCCCAGGTGGTAAGGGTAGGTAACAACACATCTGCCAAGGTGATCTTCATCACAGGGGCCCCTCAGGGGTGCGTGCTAGGTCCCCTCCTGTACTCACTGTTCAGCCATAGCCTATGCACGACTCCAACACCATCATTAAGCTTGCCAACGACACAACGGTGGTAGTCCTGATGAACGATGAGACAGCCTATAGGGAAGAGGTCAGAGACCAGGCAGTGTGGTGCCAGGATAACAACCTCTGCCTCAACGTGATCAAGACAAAGGAGATGATTGTGGACTACAGGAAAAGGAGGACCGAGCGTGCCCCCATTCTCATTGACGGGGATGTAATGGAGCAGGTTGAGAGCTTCAAGTTCCTTGGTTTCCACATCGCCAACAAACTATCATGGTCCAAGCACACCAAGACAGTTGTAAAGAGGGCATGACAATTCCTATTACTCCTCAGAAGACTGAAAAGATTGGGCATAGGTCCTCACATCCTCAAGAAGTTCTACACCTGCATCGTCGATAGGCCCGGTATGGCAACTGCTCGGCCTCAGACCGCAAGGCACCACAGAGGGTGACGCGTACGGCCCAGTACATCACTGGGGCCAAGCTTCCTGCCATCCAGGACCTCTATAGCAGGCTGTGTCAGATAAAGGCCCTACAAATTGTCCAATACGCCACCCCAGTCATAGGCTGTTTCTCTCTACTACAGGATGGCTTTTTTGTGTTTCTATGTCAAACGGTTTTGTTATGTTTCAGTCTTATTTGATGTACAGTACCAGTCAAAGGTTTGGACACACCCACTCATTCAAGGGTTTTTCTTATTTTTTTATTTATTTCTTTAACAATTTTCTACATTTTCGAATAATATTGAAGATATCAAAACTATAAAACAACACATGGAATCATGTAGTAACCAAAAAAGAGTTATATAAATATATTTTGATTTATTTATGAGAATCTTCAAAGTAGCCACCCTTTTTGCCTTGGTGACAGCTTTGCACACTCTTGGCATTCCCTCAATCAGCTTCATGAGGTACTCACCTGGAATGCATTTCAATTAGTGTGACTTTTGTTAAAAGTACATTTTTAGAGTTTGTCCTCCTTAATGCGTTTAGTCACCTGGAATGCATTTCAAATCAAGAGGTGTGTCACAATTGTCTTCAGTGAAAGAGGACCAAGGCGCAGCGGAAGTGTGGATACTCATGTTTTTAATGTTGAAAACAAAAGGAGTAGAGCATCCACTGAAAACCAATAAACAAAACAATGAACGGTACTCACAATGTGACGGTGTGGCAGGCTATACCAAACACAGCAGTGCTCACAACAATTCCCCACAACCCCAAAGACAAACACACACACCTATATAGGACTTCCAATCAAAGGCAACTATACACACCTGCCTTCAATTGGAAGTCCCAATCATCCAACATTAAACAAACACAAACCACCTGCCACATCCTGACCTAGACTAAGCAATATGCCCTCTGCTGGTCAGGACGTGACAGTACCCCCCTCTCAAGGTGCAGACTCCGGGATGCACCTAAAAAAGAAAAACACAAGAAAATCCCCAATACCCCAACAAAACCAACAAACAATACCCCCTAAACAAAAAGGGAGGGAAGGGAGGGTGGCTGCCGTCACCGACGGCACTGTGCTACACCCTCCCTCCCCAACCCACCTATCCTGGAGGTGGCTCAGGTGCTGGCCGTTCCAGGCAGTCGGGGCAGTCCGGCCAGTCTGGCGGCTCGGGACAGTCGGGGCAGTCCGGCGGCTCGGGACAGTCGGGGCAGTCCGGCGGCTCGGGGCAGTCGGGGCAGTCCGGCGGCTCGGGGCAGTCGGGGCAGTCCGGCGGCTCGGGGCAGTCTGGCGGCTCGGGACAGTCGGGGCAGTCTGGCAGCTCGGGACAGTCGGGGCAGTCTGGCAGCTCGGGACAGTCTGGCAGCTCGGGACTGTCGGGGCAGTCTGGCAGCTCGGGGCGGTCAGGGCAGTCTGGCCACTCCGGCAGGTCAGGGCAGTCTGGCCACTCCGGCAGGTCAGGGCAGTCTGGCCACTCCGGCAGGTCAGCGCAGTCTGGCCACTCCGGCAGGTCAGCGCAGTCTGGCCACTCCGGCAGTTCAGCGCAGTCTGGCCACTCCGGCAGTTCAGCGCAGTCTGGCCACTCCGGCAGTTCAGGGCAGTCTGGCCACTCCGGCAGGTCAGGGCAGTCTGGCCACTCCGGCAGGTCAGCGCAGTCTGGCCACTCCGGCAGGTCAGCGCAGTCTGGCCACTCCGGCAGTTCAGCGCAGTCTGGCCACTCCGGCAGTTCAGCGCAGTCTGGCCACTCCGGCAGTTCAGGGCAGTCTGGCCACTCCGGCAGTTCAGGGCAGTCTGGCCACTCCGGCAGTTCAGGGCAGTCTGGCCACTCCGGCAGTTCAGGGCAGTCTGGCCACTCCGGCAGTTCAGGGCAGTCTGGCCACTCCGGCAGTTCAGGGCAGTCTGGCCACTCCGGCAGTTCAGCGCAGTCTGGCCACTCCGGCAGTTCAGCGCAGTCTGGCCACTCCGGCAGTTCAGCGCAGTCTGGCCACTCCGGCAGTTCAGCGCAGTCTGGCCACTCCGGCAGTTCAGCGCAGTCTGACCTCTCTGGCGACTGTTGACTGACGGGCAGCTCTGACGACTGTTGACTGGCGGGCAGCTCTGACGACTGTTGACTGGCGGGCAGCTCTGACGACTGTTGACTGGCGGGCAGCTCTGACGACTGTTGACTGGCGGGCAGCTCTGACGACTGTTGACTGGCGGGCAGCTCTGACGACTGACTGGCGGGCAGCTCTGACGACTGTTGACTGGCGGGCAGCTCTGACGACTGTTGACTGGCGGGCAGCACTGACGACTGTTGACTGACGAGGCTGGGTTCACGCACTTGAAGCCTGGTGCGTGGTGCTGGTACTGGGCGTACCCGATTGTGACCACGCACCTCCATGCTAGTGCGGGGAGCTGGCCTGGGGCTCCATACTTGCCCCGCAACACTCCCCTTGTGCCCCCCCCTAAAAAATTCTTGGGGGTGCCTCTCGGTCTCCCTTACCTCGCCAGCCCTCTTCCGCTGCTTGGTCCTTTGTAGGTGGGGAATTCTGTCACAATTGTCTTCAGTGAAAGAGGACCAAGGCGCAGCGGAAGTGTGGATACTCATGTTTTTAATGTTGAAAACAAAAGGAGTAGAGCATCCACTGAAAACCAATAAACAAAACAATGAACGGTACTCACAATGTGACGGTGTGGCAGGCTATACCAAACACAGCAGTGCTCACAACAATTCCCCACAACCCCAAAGACAAACACACACACCTATATAGGACTTCCAATCAAAGGCAACTATACACACCTGCCTTCAATTGGAAGTCCCAATCATCCAACATTAAACAAACACAAACCACCTGCCACATCCTGACCTAGACTAAGCAATATGCCCTCTGCTGGTCAGGACGTGACAAGGTGTGCCTTGTTAAAAGTTCATTTGTGGAATTTCTTTCCTTCTTAATGCGTTTGAGCCAATCAGTTGTGTTGTGACAAGGTAGAGTTGGTAAACAAAAGATAGCCCTATTTGGTAAAAGACCAAGTTCATATTATGGCAAGAACAGCTCAAATAAGCAAAGAGAAATGACAGTCCATTACCTTAAGATATGAAGGTCAGTCAATACGGAAAATTTCAAGAACTTTGAAAGTTTCTTCAAGTGCAGTCGCAAGAACCATCAACCACTATGAGGAAACTGGCTCTCATGAGGACCGCCACAGGAAAGGAAGACCCAGAGTTCCCTCTGCTGCAGAGAATAAGTTCATTAGAGTTACCAGCCTCAGAAATTGCAGTCCAAATAAATTCTTCACAGAGTTCAAGTAACAGACACATCTCAACATCAACTGTTCAGAGGAGACTGCGTGAATCAGTCCTTCATTTTCAAATTGCTGCAAAGAAACCACTACTAAAGGACACCAATCAGAAGAAGAAACTTACTTGGGCCATTCCAGGTGAAGCTGTTTGAGAGAATGCCAGGGGTGTGCCAAGCTATTTACTGAATAGGGCTATCTTCTATATACCACCCCTACCTTGTCACAACACAACTGATTGTCTCAAACGCATTAAGAAGGAAAGAAATTCCACAAATGAACTTTTAACAAGGCACACCTGTTGATTTGAAATGCATTCCAGGTGACTACCTCATATAGGTGGTTGAGAGAATGCCAAGAGTGTGCAAAGCTGTCAGCAAGGCAAAGGTGGCTACTTAAACAAATGAAAATATATTTTAGATTCTTCTAACACTTTGGTTACTACATAATTCGAAATGTGATATTTCATGGTTTTGATGTCTTCACTATTATTGTACAATATAGAAAATAGTTTAAAAAAAAACTCAACTTCAACTCTATATTAGACATGGTCTTTTCTTCAAACCAAACCATGTGTGTGAGGTGTATACTTTGGTTTCAAAGTAGATTTGTTTAAGACTACCAATCAATACTCCGTGTGACCCTGATTTAACCCACTGCAGTAAAAGGTTAAAGCTGCAGTCCGTGATTCAAACAACAACAAAACTCGCGCCCGACACATTTTTTTTTTGGGGGGGGGGAGATAAACAACTGAGGGATGGGGCTAGGGAATTGTAACCGCTCTCAAATTCATAGATGGAGCTACTAAATAACAAATCTGAAAGCGTATGTACCACACTCGTGGGGAACTGCCCTCCTACAGCGATTGGAGATTCATTCAAGCACCCTCTCACCCATTCTTTAGATGCTTGGCCCAAACTCCTTCTGTCTGTTGGCACTATTTTACTGTGTGTTGGCTATAGTGCTGCCTTTGAGTGGGCCACTCAACACAAACACACACACACACACAGACAGAGTTTTTTTATATCTGGTTTATTGTGGAAGAGTTGTGTAGGCTAAACCTTCTACACCTCTGATTACACTGAACACAACACCAGGGAGGGAGGGAGGTTTTGTGTCGCTTGTGGCATTGATACACAGGCATTGATACACAGGGAGAAGCTGTTGTCTTGGTCTGTGTGTGTGTGACTAAATGCCAAAGCTGGAACATTGAGTTATCCACCAGGCAGATGCGCTCAGCCTTGTAGAAGAGGGAGGGAAAGGAGGGGGGAGAGGGAGAGAGCGACTGAGCCCGGCAGAACCGCCTCACAGCAGCTTAGCTCTGTTTCCAACCATTTCCATGGGGGTGGTAGGTAGCCCAGCAGCTAAGGAGTAGGATCTGTGGCCTGAAAGTTCGCTTGTTAGAATCCCGGGCCAAGCGCTGGATAAACAGGGGGAAATTCATCTGGCAACTGGGTTCTTGCCTGACGACTCAAACAGCGTTCTTCCGCTGCTCTCTGTTCGCTACAGACTTCAGCCTGAGTCTGACGTCGTTTTGTGGGGACGTCAAAAAGAGGGGTTGTTGTACACAAAGTCATCAGCGATTTGGATTATCTCTAAACAATCAGAGTATCAAAGCGCAACGACGTATTTTCAAAACGCCACTTTACCCACGTGTGTTCTGGCTCTGACCCAACCCATCGGTTTCTGGGACCAATCAGAACGGTTAGAATGTGTTTTGAGTTCTAAAAATCATCAGGGAGATACTCAGAGCAAGGTAGCTGGGTTCACATCCTACCGTTGGGCTATTGAGCAAGGCCCTTAACCCTACAACATGCTCTCCATAAAGTGCAGCTTGACCCTACGTTCCTCTGAACCGTGTGGGGGGGATTGAGAAATGAAGAGATCAAAAGACACATTTCTGTATTTCTGTAAACTATGGACAATAAAGTTGTATCGTTTCCTGTCATTAGAAGGGCTGTCATAGGGATTTCTTCCCTCGGGGCCGGGGGGTGAGACAAAGATGCACACTCAGTGGACAGTTTATTATGTACACCCACCTAGTTACCGGGTCGGACCCAGCCTGAATTCCTCAGGACATAGAAACATTGCTCAATTGGTATCAAGGGACCAGAAAAACATTCCCCACACCAGAACACCACCACCAGCCTCTACCGTTAACACCAGGCATAGACTCATGCTGCTTACGCCAAAAAGTCTGCTGCAATAGCCAATCCGTGACAAGGACCGACGAGCTGTGCGTTCCGATTTGCCGTTCTGCACACCACTGTTGTACTATACGCTATTACTTGCCAACAAACTGTTTTCGCCCACAGGAACTATATGTTTTTTGTTTGTCGCACCATTCTCTGTAAACACTAGACCACACGTGTCAATCTCATTCCATTTGAGGGCTGAGTGTCTGCGGGTTTTCACTCACCTGGTTGTCTTGGTCTTAATTGAAAGGAAAAACCAAAAAACCAGCAGCCCTCCATTGAATGAGTTTGACAACCCCTAGTGTTGATACTGTTGTGTGTGAAAAGCCCAGGAGGGCCATCTCTGACATACATGAAGGGACATCACGTGCGCCATCCGTATGGTTAGTGAGAAAGTCCATGTTGCAAATGTACGCTCCCTTACTAGACGTCCGACCACGTCCGATAAATCCGCGGACGGCGTCGGGCCGCTCACGGGGGCCGGATCTTCCAGGAAGTCATCGAACGGAGTCTCTCGGACCTTTAGTTTCCGTTTAATTAAATTTTCAAATTTTGGTCATTTCCTTGCAGTCCCGGATTATTCCACGAGAGGGCGTATGGAATCATATTGCAAATGTAACATATATCACCAATCGCGACACGGCTTTTTCTCCTAAACGGAAGATAATTCGAAGACGAAACTCGGTCTGCGTGGGTTTGGCATAATGGGCAGTTGGCCCCGAACAGGATGGAGTCGAGGCCTCGACGCTTTTCGAGTTAAGGCTATTTTTCTGGCATTGAAAGTCAAACAGGAAAATAGAGTGCTGATTTGACCGCTTCACATCAAACTACATGAGCCTACGGTGTCAGGAGAAAAGGAACCATGCATTTACCAATGTTCATTTCAGAGAAATTGTACAATGACACATTGGTGATATTCAACAACAAGAGGGTTTTTTTTCAAAAAAGTTACATATCCAGTTGCAGCGTGTTCAGATGAGTCCGTTAAGGCAGGTTTCGGAGCTCTGCGAGATTTCTGTGATTTTCTGTGATTTTCTGAAACAACACACACTTGTTCAACCCTCTGTAAATAAGTCAGTTCTTAAGAGAAACACTTAAAACTCAATATTCTATAAGAGCCTAACGTTCAGATTCCTGTGTCAACCAGAAATGCCTTATAATGGTGTCATAGGGGCTGTTTTGAAGGGTTAAAAAGGTCAGATCTTTCCACAACTTCATATGTGTGACTAGGCAACCCTCATGAACTGTAAATCAGTCATTTATCCCATCAGATGTCAAAGAAAAGCTCTCTCAAACACACACACAGCAAGGACGGAGTGACACAGTGCGGTGCTTAAAGACACAAAGAGCCTGCAATGGCATTACCATTATCTCTAGGCTGAGACGAGTTCAATGAGATGCCCCGCTTGACCGTAGCTTGCTCGGTATGAGCGCAGCGACCGTGAGAAAACTAGGCCCAAAATGAGGCCTGCACCAATATGTCAAGTGCTTATGGGTGACAGTGAGAGAACCATTAGGGTTAGAAGCACAATTCAACCTCAGGAGCGTTCCTGAGGTCCTCCCGATCTGTGCAAGCCTAACCTTGACCCTGTGGAATTAACCCTTCACAGTGAAAAGAAGGTGTTTAGATCAAACTGTGTGCAATGACTTCTCTCCCCATAGGAATACATTGACAATTCTCCTAAATTCAACCTGAAGTCTATGTGGGTTATGAATGCCTTATGAACCTGTCTTCTATAACAATCCATCAGGCTACTGTGAGGTCTACCTGTGTCGATTCTAATGTTCCTGGAGCAACCGGAAAATTTTAAAATCACCCTAGAGCTATTGTCATATAAGCAACCTGCAGATAGTGAAAATCATGCAACTCAACCATCTGTCATTCAGTCAATTCTTAAGGTAGAGACTTCATATTCAGGATTCTGTTTATGTCTACCCCAAAGACAACGTGTGTGAAGCAAGAGCTTCCTGTGACAACCGGAAGTTGTTAAAAACAGCCAAGAGCTATTGTCATATGGTCAACCTGCATATAGTGAAAATCAAGCAACTCAACCATCTGTTATTCAGTCAATTCTTAAGGTAGAGACTTCATATTCAGGATTCTGTTTATGTCTAACCCAAAGACAACGTGTGTTGAGTAAGAGCTTCCTGTGACAACCGGAAGTGGTTAAAAACACCCAAGAGCTATTGTCATATAACCTGCACATAGTGAAAATCACGCAACTCAACCCTATGTCATCCAGCCAATTCTTTAGGTAGAGACTTCATATTGAGGATTCTGTATATGCCTACCCCAAAGACAACGTGTGTCTATTCTTTTTGCAAAAAAAACAAAAACACACACACACAATTTGGCCATAGGGACATAGTGTGGGGCTTAGAGTCTTATACCGCCTTCAATAGTTACGTTCGTTCAAACGATTCAAGAACCGTCAGACCTAGAGCTCCGAAATTTTAGAAACCTGTTCTAGAGCTCAAGTCGATAGTGCACGGTCATTTATGGGGCTCTAGAAGGTTCTCAGACCGAGAAACCGCCTCGTGCATTTGCAATATGTTCAATTCATTTTGAATATCACGGACATGGCGACATGTAGAAATGTCCCAGAGTCGCAAGACTAGGTGCATTGAAACCGGCTCGGCCCATAGAGACGGACCCCAATATCTCTGTCCAATAGCTCATTCAGGGACACCGTAGTAACGCACTGAAAAAGTGGATTTTCAGCAACAATTAAGGCCATTGCTCGGGCACCGAATGACCTATCGAGCCGAAACTTGGGATTCGGGGTCGCCTCACATAGGCCTACACATAATGTCAGAGCTAGACCCGCAGCTATAACGTAACTATGTGTTTTAGGTTTTTTTATGGTTAAAATTGAAAGCACTGTGAATTATGGGCCTTCTCTGACATATGTGATAGTTGGCTTCTATACGAGTTGGAAAAAGTGGATTTGGTGTCAGATGCTATCAGTTTGGTGTCAGATTGACATCTAATTGACTGATGGACGCTGACTGCTGGGTGACGAGCAATGGAGAGGAACCACAGTCACTGCCCGGCCATCCCGAGTTCATCGGGCCAGTCAATTATGCATTTCTGCAGTGTTTTTGAGCATGCCTAAATTTGTGATGCTAAATGCCCATTAAATCATATTGCAAACGTAACGCGCTATATTGCAAACGTAACGTGCGTTTGCAATATGATTCAACAGCAAAAAATATCACCAAAGTTGACATGATGAAATCAACACAATGAGCGACAGAGAGGAACCACAGTCACTGCCCGGCCATCCCCAGTTCATCGGGACAGTAGATTATGCATTTCTGCAGTGTTTTTGAGCATGCCAAATTCGTGATGTTGAGATCCATTGAAACATATTGCAAATGCGCATCAGTGCACATGGTGACCCGAAATGGGTTACCAGGAGTAATTTTTTAGAAGGGTTTTAAATGCCTTTAGGGTGGTGCAAGGGGTGCACGGTTGGGTAGGGAGCACCTTCCATCAGTGCCCATCCAGTATAAGGCGCCCCTAGTCATTTTGGACATTTTTCAAAAAATCGCTAAAAATCGACAGTCCCACTTCTCTCATGTCACCATCAAGTCATGGAGAGGAACCACAGTCACTGCCCGGCCATCCCCAGTTCATCGGGACAGTCTATTTTGCATATCTTTAGTGTTTTTGAGCATGCCAAATTCGTGATGTTGAGGCCCATTGAATCATATTGCAAATGCGCATCCGTGGACATGGTGACCCGAAATGGGTTACCAGGAGTAATTTTTTAGAATGGTTTTAAATGCCTTTAGGGTGGTGCAAGGGGTGCACGGTTGGGTAGGGAGCACCTTCCATCAGTGCCCATCCAGTATAAGGAGCCCCTAGTCATTTTGGACATTTTTCAAAAAATCGCTAAAAATCGACAGTCCCACTTCTCTCATGTCACCATCAAGTCATGGAGAGGAACCACAGTCACTGCACGGCCATCCCCAGTTCATCGGGACAGTTAATTATGCATTTCTGCAGTGGTTTTGAGCATGCCAAAGTTGTGATGCTAAATGCCAATTGAATCATATTGCAAATGCGCATCCGTGTATTTGCAATATGATTCAACAGCAAAAAATATCACCAAAGGTGACATGATGAAATCAACACAACGAGCGATGGAGAGGAACCAGGAGCGTTCCTGAGGTCCTCCCGATCTGTGCAAGCCAACCTTGACCCTGTGGCATTAACCCTTCACAGTGAAAAGAAGGTGTTTAGATCAAACTGTGTGCAATGACTTCTCTCCCCATAGGAACACATAGACTATTCTCCAAAATTCAACCTGAAGCCTATGTGGGTTATGAATGCCTTATGAACCTGTCTTCTACAACAATCCATCAGGCTACTGTGAGGTCTACCTGTGTCGATTCTAAGGTTCCTGTGACAACTGGAAGTGGTTAAAAACACCCAAGAGCTATCGTCATATAACCTGCACATAGTGAAAATCACGCAACTCAACCATCTGTCATTCAGTCAATTCTTAAGGTAGAGACTTCTTATTCAGGATTCTGTTTATGTCTACCCCAAAGACAACGTGTGTAAAGCAAGAGCTTCCTGTGACAACCGGAAGTTGTTAAAAACAGCCAAGAGCTATTGTCATATGGTCAACCTGCATATAGTGAAAATCAAGCAACTCAACCATCTGTTATTCAGTCAATTCTTAAGGTAGAGACTTCATATTCAGGATTCTGTTTATGTCTAACCCAAAGACAACGTGTGTTGAGTAAGAGCTTCCTGTGACAACCGGAAGTGGTTAAAAACACCCAAGAGCTATTGTCATATAACCTGCACATAGTGAAAATCACGCAACTCAACCCTATGTCATCCAGCCAATTCTTTAGGTAGAGACTTCATATTGAGGATTCTGTATATGCCTACCCCAAAGACAACGTGTGTCTATTCTTTTTGCAAAAAAAAACAAAAACACACACACACAATTTGGCCATAGGGACATAGTGTGGGGCTTAGAGTCTTATACCGCCTTCAATAGTTACGTTCGTTCAAACGATTCAAGAACCGTCAGACCTAGAGCTCCGAAATTTTAGAAACCTGTTCTAGAGCTCAAGTCGATAGTGCACGGTCATTTATGGGGCTCTAGAAGGTTCTCAGACCGAGAAACCGCCTCGTGCATTTGCAATATGTTCAATTCATTTTGAATATCACGGACATGGCGACATGTAGAAATGTCCCAGAGTCGCAAGACTAGGTGCATTGAAACCGGCTCGGCCCATAGAGACGGACCCCAATATCTCTGTCCAATAGCTCATTCAGGGACACCGTAGTAACGCACTGAAAAAGTGGATTTTCAGCAACAATTAAGGCCATTGCTCGGGCACCGAATGACCTATCGAGCCGAAACTTGGGATTCGGGGTCGCCTCACATAGGCCTACACATAATGTCAGAGCTAGACCCGCAGCTATAACGTAACTATGTGTTTTAGGTTTTTTTATGGTTAAAATTGAAAGCACTGTGAATTATGGGCCTTCTCTGACATATGTGATAGTTGGCTTCTATACGAGTTGGAAAAAGTGGATTTGGTGTCAGATGCTATCAGTTTGGTGTCAGATTGACATCTAATTGACTGATGGACGCTGACTGCTGGGTGACGAGCAATGGAGAGGAACCACAGTCACTGCCCGGCCATCCCGAGTTCATCGGGCCAGTCAATTATGCATTTCTGCAGTGTTTTTGAGCATGCCTAAATTTGTGATGCTAAATGCCCATTAAATCATATTGCAAACGTAACGCGCTATATTGCAAACGTAACGTGCGTTTGCAATATGATTCAACAGCAAAAAATATCACCAAAGTTGACATGATGAAATCAACACAATGAGCGACAGAGAGGAACCACAGTCACTGCCCGGCCATCCCCAGTTCATCGGGACAGTAGATTATGCATTTCTGCAGTGTTTTTGAGCATGCCAAATTCGTGATGTTGAGATCCATTGAAACATATTGCAAATGCGCATCAGTGCACATGGTGACCCGAAATGGGTTACCAGGAGTAATTTTTTAGAAGGGTTTTAAATGCCTTTAGGGTGGTGCAAGGGGTGCACGGTTGGGTAGGGAGCACCTTCCATCAGTGCCCATCCAGTATAAGGCGCCCCTAGTCATTTTGGACATTTTTCAAAAAATCGCTAAAAATCGACAGTCCCACTTCTCTCATGTCACCATCAAGTCATGGAGAGGAACCACAGTCACTGCCCGGCCATCCCCAGTTCATCGGGACAGTCTATTTTGCATATCTTTAGTGTTTTTGAGCATGCCAAATTCGTGATGTTGAGGCCCATTGAATCATATTGCAAATGCGCATCCGTGGACATGGTGACCCGAAATGGGTTACCAGGAGTAATTTTTTAGAATGGTTTTAAATGCCTTTAGGGTGGTGCAAGGGGTGCACGGTTGGGTAGGGAGCACCTTCCATCAGTGCCCATCCAGTATAAGGAGCCCCTAGTCATTTTGGACATTTTTCAAAAAATCGCTAAAAATCGACAGTCCCACTTCTCTCATGTCACCATCAAGTCATGGAGAGGAACCACAGTCACTGCACGGCCATCCCCAGTTCATCGGGACAGTCAATTATGCATTTCTGCAGTGGTTTTGAGCATGCCAAAGTTGTGATGCTAAATGCCAATTGAATCATATTGCAAATGCGCATCCGTGTATTTGCAATATGATTCAACAGCAAAAAATATCACCAAAGGTGACATGATGAAATCAACACAACGAGCGATGGAGAGGAACCAGGAGCGTTCCTGAGGTCCTCCCGATCTGTGCAAGCCAACCTTGACCCTGTGGCATTAACCCTTCACAGTGAAAAGAAGGTGTTTAGATCAAACTGTGTGCAATGACTTCTCTCCCCATAGGAACACATAGACTATTCTCCAAAATTCAACCTGAAGCCTATGTGGGTTATGAATGCCTTATGAACCTGTCTTCTACAACAATCCATCAGGCTACTGTGAGGTCTACCTGTGTCGATTCTAAGGTTCCTGTGACAACTGGAAGTGGTTAAAAACACCCAAGAGCTATCGTCATATAACCTGCACATAGTGAAAATCACGCAACTCAACCATCTGTCATTCAGTCAATTCTTAAGGTAGAGACTTCTTATTCAGGATTCTGTTTATGTCTACCCCAAAGACAACGTGTGTAAAGCAAGAGCTTCCTGTGACAACCGGAAGTGGTTAAAAACACCCAAGAGCTATTGTCATATTGCCACCTGCAGATAGTGAAAATCACGCAACTCAACCATCTGTTACTCAGTCAATTCTTAAGGTAGAGAGTTCTTATTCAGGATTCTGTTTATGTCTACCCCAAAGACAACTTGTGTGAAGCAAGAGCTTCCTGTGACAACCGGAAGTGGTTAAAAACAGCCTAGAGCTATTGTCATATTGCCACCTGCAGATAGTGAAAATCACACAACTCAACCATCTGTTACTCAGTCAATTCTTAAGGTAGAGACTTCTTATTCAGGATTCTGTTTATGTCTACCCCAAAGACAACGTGTGTTGAGTAAGAACTTCCTGTGACAACGGGAAGTGGTTAAAACAGCCTAGAGCTATTGTCATATGGTCAACCTGCATATAGTGAAAATCACGCAACTCAACCATCTGTTACTCAGTCAATTCTTAAGGTAGAGACTTCTTATTCAGGATTCTGTTTATGTCTACCCCAAAGACAACGTGTGTGAAGCAAGAGCTTCCTGTGACAACCGGAAGTGGTTAAAATCACCCAAGAGCTATTGTCATATTACGTGCGCATAGTGAAAATCACGCAACTCAACCATCTGTTTCTCAGTCAATTCTTAAGGTAGAGACTTCTTATTCAGGATTCTGTTTATGTCTACCCCAAAGACAACGTGTGTGAAGCAAGAGCTTCCTGTGACAACCGGAAGTGGTTAAAAACACCCAAGAGCTATTGTCATATTGCCACCTGCAGATAGTGAAAGTCACACAACTCAACCATGTGTCATTCAGTCAATTCTTAAGGTAGAGACTTCATATTCAGGATTCTGTATATGCCTACCCCAAAGACAACGTGTGTCTATTCTTTTTGCAAAAAAAAAAAAAAACATACACACACAATTTGGCCATAGGTACATAGTGTGGGGCTTAGAGGCTTATACCGCCTTCAATAGTTACTTTCGTTGAAACGATTCAAGAACCGTCAGACCTAGAGCTCCGAAATTTTAGAAACCTGTTCTAGAGCTCAAGTCGATAGTGCACGGTGATTTATGGGGCTCTAGAAGGTTCTCTGACCGAGAAACCGCCTCGTACATTTGCAATATTTTCAATTCATTTTGAATATCACGGACATGGCGACATGTAGAAATGTCCCAGAGTCGCAAGACTAGGTGCATTGAAACCGCCTCGGCCCATAGAGACGGACCCCAATGTCTCTGTCCGATAGCTCATTCAGGGAACCCGTAGTAACGCCCTGAAAATGTGGATTTTCAGCACCAATTAAGGCCATTGCTCGGGCACCGAATGACCTATCGAGCCGAAACTTGGGATTCGGGGTCGCCTCACATAGGCCTACACATAATGTCAGAGCTGGACCCGCAGCTATAACGTAACTATGTGTTTTATGTTTTTTTATGGTTAAAATTGAAAGCACTGTGAATTATGGGCCTTCTCTGACATATGTGATAGTTGGCTTCTATACGAGTTGTAAAAAGTTGATTTGGTGTCAGATGCTATCAGTTTGGTGTCAAAATGACATCTAATTGACTGATGGACGCTGACTGCTGGGTGACGAGCAATGGAGAGGAACCACAGTCACTGCCCGGCCATCCCGAGTTCATCGAGCCAGTCAATAATGCATTTCTGCAGTATTTTTGAGCATGCCTAAATTCGTGATGCTAAATGCCCATTGAATCATATTGCAAACGTAACGCGCAATATTGCAAATGTAACGCGCATTTGCAATATGATTCAACAGCAAAAAATATCACCAAAGTTGACATGATGAAATCAACACAACGAGCGATGGAGAGGAACCACAGTCACTGCACGGCCATCCCGAGATCATCGGGCCAGTCAATTATGCATTCTGAGCATGTCAAATTCATTAAAAATGTTAAAAGCAACAGAGTCCCACTTCTCCCTCATCATACATGACAAGTAGACCATCTGCGTCTATTCATGGCTTAACATAGGGATATATATCATTTGGGCAGTATAAATGCCATTTGGACCATGGTTCACTGACTTTTGGGTTTGGAAACCGACTTTCTATGATCGTACATGGCAAACGGACAAACATACTGATTTGGCACATTCAATACTTTCATACATGTATAATTGACAAAAAAAGAATTGGACATTTCATTTGCACATTTCTAATGGCATTTGGCAAAAAATATAAATATGTCACTTTTGACTTCCTATGAAATCATATTCCAAATGCACAAATCATATGCCTTATGCACAAGCAAATATGTCACTTTTGACTTCCTATGAAATCATATTCCAAATGCACAAAACATATGCCTTATGCACAAGCAAAAACAACCCAAAAAATTATGTCAATAAAATATGTCAAAAGTATGTCCATACAGCTCTTATACATGTGTAATTGACATAAAAATCAATTTTTTTTCAAAAAACGGTCCAGAAACCACTTTTTAAGGGTTGAAAAGTTTTCAAAAAATATGTCATTTTTTCAAAATTTGACTCTTGGGACTTGAATTGTGTTACATTTGCAATATGAAAATTCACTACGGAGAGCTCTAGCTATCTTTTGGATATTTGCTGTAATTTGGCACATGCAATACTTCCACAAGTGACAAAAAAAAGCATTGGATATGTCATTTTGCAAAAAAAAAGAAAAAAAAAATGTCACTTTTTTCCTATGAAATCATATTCAAAATGCTTTTGCTTGTGCACAAGCAAAAGCAACCCAAATAACGACATCAATAAAAAACGTCAGAAGCATGTTCATACAGCTCTTATACATGTGTAATTGACATAACAATCGAAAAAAAATTCGAAAAACGGTCCAGAAACCACTTTTTTACAAGGTGCTACGTTTTCAAAAAAAAAAAATCATTTTATCAAAATCTGAGACTTGGGTAAGAATTGGGTATCATTTGCTGTATGAAAATCCAAGGTGGAGCACGCTCGCCATCTAAAGGAAATTTGGGGTGTTACAATTGGCAATTGCCATCGGAACATTGCCATATGATTGGCCCGGAGATGGGCCGCTTTGGGTGGTTTATGCAATCGTGTGTATGATTCGTGCTATGCCAATATGTTGCCATGTTATTTTGTCCAAATCAGGGGGGTATTCCCTTACATACTGAAACCGCCACGTCTGACACCGACGATCATACCACGCTCAAAGTTGCTTAGGTCACTCGTTTAGCCCATTCTAACGTTTAATCAAACAGTAACTGAATTCCTCGATGCCTGTCTGCCTGCTTTATATAGCAAGCCACGGCAACTTGAATCCCTGTAGTCGGAAGCTAACCAATTTTGTGAATGGGGTGGTTTATAGCTTTCTCTCCTCCCGTCTTGCGCTCTTTCTCTCCTTTCCTCTTTCTCACACACACAGACACACACACACACACACACACACACACACACACACACACACACACACACACACACACACACACACACACACAGTACTAAGTTGGAATACAGTAGCCTCTTATCAGTTTGAGCCTATAAATAACAGCAACAAATATCAACATGAACAATGACAACAAAGATATTCTCTCTCTCTCTCTCTCTCTCTCTCTCTCACCCTTCCTCTCTTTCACACTCATTCTCATACTTTCTCCCTCCCCTTTATCTCTCTCTCCTCTCTCCTCTCTCCTCTCTCCTCTCTCCTCTCTCTCTCCTCTCTCTCTGTCGGTACATCTCCTCTTTCTCAATTCAATTTGCTTTATTGGCATGACGTAACAATGTACATATCGCCAAAGCTTACTTTGGATATTAACAATATTAAAATAATAAGAATCCAAATTGTCAACGGGACAACAATAACAATTACTAAGGGTCAAAACAACCATACATTTAACAATAAGCATCGAGGACATGTGCACGTTGATTGGTCTGTCAGACACTGTCCCTCATCTTATGGAAGGTAGCATTTTGTCAGGAAATGCAGCTCTGTCTCAGGTTCTGTTGTGGTGCAGTGGTTGCACTGCCTTTCCTCTACAGGGAGCCAGGTTTCCCTGTGTCTACCCTTCTCAATGGCAAGGCTGTGCTCACTGAGCCTGGACTTTGTCAAGGTTTTTCTAAGGTTTTGATCAGTAACCATGGTCAAATAGTTGGCCACGGTGTACTGTCGATTTAGGGCCAGATGGCTCTGCATTTTGCTTGGTGCTTGTGTTTCCCAATAAGCAATGTAGTTTTGTTTTGACTGTGTTGTAATTTGTTTTGATCTGATTGATTGGATGTTCTGGTCCTTAGGCTTCAGTGTGTTAATAGAACAGGTTTATGAACTCCGCCCCAGGACCAGCTGGATGAGGGGACTCTTTGCTCAGCTCATTGCAGTGCTTGGTAATGATATGAGAGGGGTCACAGTATTTTAGATGTTTCCAAAACTGAATTGCTCTTTTTTTTTCTTCCTCTGGACATGTAGGAGAATCTTACAGAACTCTGCGTGCAGGGTTTCAATGGGGTGTTTTTCCCATTTGGTGAACTTTTGTTTTTCAAGTGGACCCCACACCTCACTGCCATAAAGTGCAATTGGTTCCATGAGATATTCAATTAGTTTTAGCCACATTTTAATAGGTATTTCAATTTGAATTTGTTTTTTAAT
Source organism: Salmo trutta (assembly GCF_901001165.1). Taxonomy (NCBI): domain Eukaryota; kingdom Metazoa; phylum Chordata; class Actinopteri; order Salmoniformes; family Salmonidae; genus Salmo; species Salmo trutta. Next base: position 4,321,030 of record NC_042975.1, on the reverse strand, counting down.
GGCGTAGAATGACCTGTGTGCTTTCTCTCTCAGTTCATTCAATGCCTCATTAAGGTGTCCAGTTGAGCTTATTTTTAAACCTAAGTAATTGTAGTGTGTGCAGTATATGTTCTGTACCAATTGAGAACTTTTGTCTAATTCCCTGAGATCTGGATCTTCTCTGGAAAATCATTATTTGAAGTCTTTTTGGGGTTTACTGCCAGGGCCCAGGTCTGGCAGTACTGCTCTAGCAGGTCCAGGCTCTGCTGTAGGCCAGGTGCTGTGGGGGTTTACTGCCAGTGCCCAGGTCTGGCAGTACTGCTCTAGCAGGTCCAGGCTCTGCTGCTTTATAGAGTTTTAAAGTCTCACAGTAATGAAGGCCTAATTCACCTTTATTTGTCTCTCTGTGCTTTTGGTTGGATAGGTTCTACGTTTTTTCCTTAAATTTTACAATCTGCATCAAACCAGTTGTCATCTCTGGTCTTTTTGTTTTCTATCAATTTCAGTTGTGCTTCTTTTGCCGTTTGCCTGGTTAACATCAACTAACTAACTATATATAAACTAACTAAATATATATTAACTAACTAACTATATATAAACTAACTGTCACAATATCCATCGTGGATTTGAAAGGAGGACCAAGGTGCAGCGGAAGTGTGGAAACTCATGTTTCTTTAATTAACAAAACAAGTAAAGTATCCACTGGAAAAAAACAATAAACAAAACAATGAACAGTACTCACGATACGACAGTGTAGCAGGCTAAACCAAAAAAAGCACTGCTCACCACAATTCCCCACAACCCCCAGTGACAAACATACTCCTATATATGTATATGACTCCCAATCAGGAACAACGATCCCCAGCTGTTCCTGATCAGGAGTCACAAGACACAGAGAACATTCAAACACACACACACAAGACTGCCATGTCCTGACCCCCAAACTACTACAACAGCTCCATCTGCTGGTCAGGACGTGACACTAACTATATATAAACTAACTAACTATATAAACTAACTAACTATATAAACTAACTAACTAACTAACTAACTAACTATATATAAACTAACTATATATAAACTAACTATATATAAACTAACTAACTATATATATAAACTAACTATATATATATATATTTAGTTAGTTAGTTAGTTAGTGCTAAATTGATGCCTTCTTTACTGTGAGTGAATCTGGTATCTAAGTGTTTGGATATTTTGGTCGCTTGCTCTCTGTCTCGCTCGCTCTCTGTCTCGCTCGCTCTCTGTCTCGCTCGCTCTCTGTCTCGCTCGCTCTCTGTCTCGCTCGCTCTCTGTCTCGCTCGCTCTCTGTCTCTCTCGCTCTCTGTCTCTCGCTCTCTGTCTCTCTCGCTCTCTGTCTCTCTCGCTCTCTGTCTCTCTCGCTCTCTGTCTCTCTCGCTCTCTGTCTCCGTTGGTGTGGGCTTTGCCATTTCCACAAAAAAATAATTATATTCAGAAAACATTTGATATTTTGGTGGCAAAAGAGGACATGAGTGGTGTCAATGTAAAAAGGTCATGTATTTAACAGAATATTAAAGTAATGAATGGTGTCAATTTCTGAAGGTCATGTATTTAACAGAATATTAGAGTAGGAGCTTATTCTGTATGTGTCTGTACATCTTGCTCACATGTTCTGGTGACATACTATAAACCAGGCTATAGTGGGTCCATCCTGTTCTGGTGGTATTAACCAGGCTGTAATGGGTTCATCCTGTTCTGGTGGTATTAACCAGGCTGTAGTGGGTTCATCCTGTTCTGGTGGTATTAACCAGGCTGTAGTGGGTTCATCCTGTTCTGGTGGTAATAACCAGGCTGTAGTGGGTTCATCCTGTTCTGGTGGTATTAACCAGGCTGTAGTGGGTTCATCCTGTTCTGGTGGTAATAACCAGGCTGTAGTGGGTTCATCCTGTTCTGGTGGTAATAACCAGGCTGTAGTGGGTTCATCCTGTTCTGGTGGTATTAACCAGGCTGTAGTGGGTTCATCCTGTTCTGGTGGTAATAACCAGGCTGTAGTTTGTTCATCCTGTTCTGGTGGTATTAACCAGGCTGTAGTGGGTTCATCCTGTTCTGGTGGTAATAACCAGGCTGTAGTGGGTTCATCCTGTTCTGGTGGTAATAACCAGGCTGTAGTGGGTTCATCCTGTTCTGGTGGTATTAACCAGGCTGTAGTGGGTTCATCCTGTTCTGGTGGTAATAACCAGGCTGTAGTGGGTTCATCCTGTTCTGGTGGTAATAACCAGGCTGTAGTGGGTTCATCCTGTCCTGGTGGTAATAACCAGGCTGTAGTGGGTTCATCCTGTCCTGGTGGTAATAACCAGGCTGTAGTGGGTTCATCCTGTCCTGGTGGTAATAACCAGGCTGTAGTGGGTTCATCCTGTTCTGGTGGTAATAACCAGGCTGTAGTGGGTTCATCCTGTTCTGGTGGTAATAACCAGGCTGTAGTGGGTACATCCTGTTCTGGTGGTAATAACCAGGCTGTAGTGGGTTCATCCTGTTCTGGTGGTAATAACCAGGCTGTAGTGGGTTCATCCTGTTCTGGTGGTAATAACCAGGCTGTAGTGGGTTCATCCTGTTCTGGTGGTATTAACCAGGCTGTAGTGGGTTCATCCTGTTCTGGTGGTAATAACCAGGCTGTAGTGGGTTCATCCTGTTCTGGTGGTAATAACCAGGCTGTAGTGGTTTTATCCTGTTCTGGTGGTATTAACCAGGCTGTAGTGGGTTCATCCTGTTCTGGTGGTAATAACCAGGCTGTAGTGGGTTCATCCTGTTCTGGTGGTAATAACCAGGCTGTAGTGGGTTCATCCTGTTCTGGTGGTATTAACCAGGCTGTAGTGGGTTCATCCTGTTCTGGTGGTAATAACCAGGCTGTAGTGGGTTCATCCTGTTCTGGTGGTAATAACCAGGCTGTAGTGGGTTCATCCTGTTCTGGTGGTATTAACCAGGCTGTAGTGGGTTCATCCTGTTCTGGTGGTAATAACCAGGCTGTAGTGGGTTCATCCTGTTCTGGTGGTAATAACCAGGCTGTAGTGGGTTCATCCTGTTCTGGTGGTAATAACCAGGCTGTAGTGGGTTCATCCTGTTCTGGTGGTAATAACCAGGCTGTAGTGGGTTCATCCTGTTCTGGTGGTATTAACCAGGCTGTAGTGGGTTCATCCTGTTCTGGTGGTAATAACCAGGCTGTAGTGGGTTCATCCTGTTCTGGTGGTAATAACCAGGCTGTAGTGGGTTCATCCTGTTCTGGTGGTAATAACCAGGCTGTAGTGGGTTCATCCTGTTCTGGTGGTAATAACCAGGCTGTAGTGGGTTCATCCTGTTCTGGTGGTAATAACCAGGCTGTAGTGGGTTCATCCTGTTCTGGTGGTAATAACCAGGCTGTAGTGGGTTCATCCTGTTCTGGTGGTAATAACCAGGCTGTAGTGGGTTCATCCTGTTCTGGTGGTAATAACCAGGCTGTAGTGGGTTCATCCTGTTCTGGTGGTATTTTATTTTATTTATTTATATTTATTTATCCGTTATTTTACCAGGTAAGTTGACTGAGAACACATTCTCATTTACAGCAACGACCTGGGGAATAGTTACAGGGGAGAGGAGGGGGATGAATGAGCCAATTGTAAGCTGGGGATGATTAGACAGCCGTGATGGTATGAGTGCCAGATTGGGAATTTATCCAGGACACCGGGGTTAACACCCCTACTCTTACGATAAGTGCAATGGGATCTTTAATGACCTCAGAGAGTCAGGACACCCGTTTAACGTCCCATCCGAAAGACGGCACCCTACACAGGGCAGTGTCCCCAATCACTGCCCTGGGGCATTGGGATATTTTTTAGACCAGAGGAAAGAGTGCCTCCTACTGGCCCTCCAATACCACTTCCAGCAGCATCTGGTCTCCCATCCAGGGACTGACCAGGACCAACCCTGCTTAGCATCAGAAGCAAGCCAGCTGTATTAACCAGGCTGTAGTGGGTTCATCCTGTTCTGGTGGTATTAACCAGGCTGTAGTGGGTTCATCCTGTTCTGGTGGTAATAACCAGGCTGTAGTGGGTTCATCCTGTTCTGGTGGTAATAACCAGGCTGTAATGGGTTCATCCTGTTCTGGTGGTAATAACCAGGCTGTAGTGGGTTCATCCTGTTCTGGTGGTATTAACCAGGCTGTAGTGGGTTCATCCTGTTCTGGTGGTAATAACCAGGCTGTAGTGGGTTCATCCTGTTCTGGTGGTATTAACCAGGCTGTAGTGGGTTCATCCTGTTCTGGTGGTATTAACCAGGCTGTAGTGGGTTCATCCTGTACAGTTAACTAGTAGATGAGTGATACTTCATACCATCTTATATGTGTCTCTACCTCATATTGTGTTATTAAACAGGGAATGTGTATTTGTAACCTGGTGTAGTATCCTGCAGTAGTAGATTAGTGAGGCCAGTTTCCATGTTTCTGGACTTCTTGCTCAGTAAGCCAAGGAGAAGCTTTTAGTATGTGGTATTTCGATGGTAGTGGAATGAACTGGGTAGTAGAACCAACAGGTTCTAGTATTTAGAATGAACTGGGTAGTAGAACCAACAGGTTCTAGTATTTAGAATGAACTGGGTAGTAGAACCAACAGGTTGTAGTGAGGATTTAGAATGAACTGGGTAGTAGAACCAACAGGTTGCGGTGAGGATTTAGAATGAACTGGGTAGTAGAACCAACAGGTTCTAGTATTTAGAATGAACTGGGTAGTAGAACCAACAGGTTCTAGTATTTAGAATGAACTGGGTAGTAGAACCAACAGGTTCTAGTATTTAGAATGAACTGGGTAGTAGAACCAACAGGTTCTAGTATTTAGAATGAACTGGGTAGTAGAACCAACAGGTTCTAGTATGTAGAATGAACTGGGTAATAGAACCAACAGGTTCTAGTATTTAGAATGAACTGGGTAGTAGAACCAACAGGTTCTAGTATTTAGAATGAACTGGGTAGTAGAACCAACAGGTTCTAGTATTTAGAATGAACTGGGTAGTAGAACCAACAGGTTCTAGTATGTAGAATGAACTGGGTAGTAGAACCAACAGGTTCTAGTATTTAGAATGAACTGGGTAGTAGAACCAACAGGTTGCGGTGAGGATTTAGAATGTTGTGTGTGGAAACTGGAGGCGGAGTGAATCTTAATACCAATATAATCACCTCAACATGTCTGGGAAACAGATCTGAAACCCCATAATCCTCTGCTTAAATCCCCTCCTAGCTCTTACACACTAGGTTCATCATGCCCCTGATTCATTTTTCTCTTCTGTTTGTCTCCAGCGAGTCTGGTTGATACAGTGAGGGGGGAAAAAAGTATTTGATCCCCTGCTGATTTTGTATGTTTGCCCACTGACAAAGAAATGATCAGTCTATAATTTTAATGGTAGGTTTATTTGAACAGTGAGAGACAGAATAACAAAAAAAAATCCAGAAAAACGCATGTCAAAAATGTTATAAAATCATTTGCATTTTAGTGAGGGAAATAAGTATTTGACCCCTCTGCAAAACATGACTTAGTACTTGGTGGCAAAACCCTTGTTGGCAATCACAGAGATCAGATGTTTCTTGTAGTTGGCCACCAGGTTTGCACACATCTCAGGAGGGATTTTGTCCCACTCCTCTTTGCAGATCTTCTCCAAGTCATTAAGGTTTCGAGGCTGACGTTTGGCAACTCGAACCTTCAGCTCCCTCCACAGATTTTCTATGGGATTAAGGTCTGGAGACTGGCTAGGCCACTCCAGGACCTTAATGTGCTTCTTCTTGAGCCACTCCTTTGTTGCCTTGGCCGTGTGTTTTGGGTCATTGTCATGCTGGAATACCCATCCACGACCCATTTTCAATGCCCTGGCTTAGGGAAGGAGGTTCTCACCCAAGATTTGACGGTACATGGCCCCGTCCATCGTCCCTTTGATGCGGTGAAGTTGTCCTGTCCCCTTACCAGAAAATCACCCCCAAAGCATAATGTTTCCACCTCCATGTTTGACGGTGGGGATGGTGTTCTTGAGGTCATAGGCAGCATTCCTCCTCCTCCAAACACGGCGAGTTGAGTTGATGCCAAAGAGCTCCATTTTGGTCTCATCTGACCACAACCCTTTCACCCAGTTGTCCTCTGAATCATTCAGATGTTCATTGGCAAACTTCAGATGGGCATGTATATGTGCTTTCTTGAGCAGGGGGACCTTGCGGGCGCTGCAGGATTTCAGTCCTTCACGGCGTAGTGTGTTACCAATTGTTTTCTTGGTGACTATGGTCCCAGCTGCCTTGAGATCATTGACAAGATCCTCCCGTGTAGTTCTGGGCTGATTCCTCACTGTTCTCATCATCATTGCAACTCCACGAGGTGAGATCTTACATGGAGCCCCAGGCTGAGGGAGATTGACAGTTATTTTGTGTTTCTTCCATTTGCGAATAATCGCACCAGCTGTTGTCACCTTCTCACCAAGCTGCTTGGCGATGGTCTTGTAGCCCATTCCAGCCTTGTGTAGGTCTACAATCTTGTCCCTGACATCTTTGGAGAGCTCTTTGGTTTTGGCCATGGTGGAGAGTTTGGAATCTGATTGATTGCTTCTGTGGACAGGTGTCTTTTATTCAGGTAACAAGCTGTGGTTAGGAGCACTCCCTTTAAGAGTGTGCTCAGCTCATTACCTGTATAAAAGACACATGGGAGCCAGAAATCTTTCTGATTGAGAGGGGGTCAAATACTTATTTCCCTCATTAAAATGCAAATCAATTTATAACATTTTTGACATGTGTTTTTCAGGATTGTTATTCTGTCTCTCACTGTTCAAATAAACCTACCATTAAAATTATAGACTGATCATTTCTTTGTCAGTGGGCAAACATGCAAAATCGGCAGGGGATCAAATACTTTTTCCCTCACTGTATATACGTTGGCCCACCTTGTTGCTTTGTACCTTGTCCCTCCTAGTCCCATTCTCAGTTTCATACTTTTAGTTGTTGTTATTATTATTATTATACACAAAGTGTACAAAACATTAGGAACACCTTCCTAATATTCAGAACAGCCTCAACTCGTTAGGACATGGACTACAAAGTGTTTCACGGGGATGCTGACCTATGTTGATTCCAATACTTCCCACAGTTGTTAAGTTGGCTGGATGTCCCTGTGGGTGGTGGACCATTCTTGATACACACAGGAAACTGTTGAACGTGAAAAACCCAGCAGCGTTGCAGTTCTTGTACACTCCAACCGTTGTACCTGGCACCTACTACTATACTCCGTTCACAAGCACATCAATATTTAGTTTTGCCCGTTCACCCTCTGAATGCATTTTACATTTTAGTTATTTAGCAGACGCTCTTATCCAGAGCGACTTACAGTAGTTAATGCATACATTTCATTTCATGCATTATTTCATTTATTTTTTATTTTTTTGTACTGGCCCCCCGTGGGAATCGAACCCACAACCCTGGCGTTGCACACACCATGCTGCCGTTGCAAACACCATGCTCTACCAACTGAGCCACAGGGAAGACCGAATGGCACACACTACGCAACCCTGGATCTAGAGCTGTCCATGGTGCTGAATTGTGTGCAGCGCAGCCATAGGTACTTCCCCAATGGAAGCCACACACCATACATCACATGGTTAGAATAAAAACATGGGCCCTACTCATAGGGAGGAGTGTACAACAATGGAAGAGTGGAGTGGAGATGAGTGGAGTGGAGGGGAGATGAGGGGAGGGGAGATGAGATGAGGGGAGGGGAGATGAGGGGAGGGGAGATGAGATGAGTGGAGTGGAGGGGAGATGAGTGGAGTGGAGTGGAGGGGAGATGAGTGGAGGGGAGATGAGTGGAGGGGAGGGGAGATGAGTGGAGGGGAGATGAGATGAGTGGAGTGGAGGGGAGGGGAGTGGAGTGGAAGGGAGGGGAGTGGAGTGGAAGGGAGGGGAGTGGAGTGGAGGGGAGATGAGTGGAGGGGAGGGGAGATGAGTGGAGGGGAGATGAGGGGAGGGGAGATGAGTGGAGGGGAGGGGAGATGAGTGGAGATGAGTGGAGGGGAGGGGAGATGAGTGGAGGGGAGATGAGTGGAGGGGAGGGGAGATGAGTGGAGTGGAGATGAGTGGAGGGGAGAGGAGTTGCCTGGCTACCCAGACTCCTTGCTCCGGCCAAACGCTTTCTGAGTTACTCACCTACCCTTCACCGAATGCAGGGGCCATCTGATTGGTCCAGAAATCGATGGGTTGGGCCAGAGCCAGAAAACACAGGTGGTCAGGAGGGGATAGGGGTGACCTTACCAGTCCCCTGAGAGAGAGGAGGAGAGGGGATAGGGGTGACCTTACCAGTCCCCTGAGAGGAGAGGAGGAGAGGGGATAGGGGTGACCTTATCAGTCCCCTGAGAGAGGAGAGGAGGAGAGGGGATAGGGGTGACCTTACCAGTCCCCTGAGAGGAGAGGAGGAGAGGGGATAGGGGTGACCTTATCAGTCCCCTGAGAGAGAGGAGGAGTGGGGATAGGGGTGACCTTATCAGTCCCCTGAGAGAGAGGAGGATAGGGGTGACCTTACCAGTCCCCTGAGAGAGAGAGGGGATAGGGGTGACCTTACCAGTCCCCTGAGAGAGGAGAGGAGGAAAGGGGTGACCTTACCAGTCCCCTGAGAGAGAGGGGATGGGGGTGACCTTACCAGTCCCCTGAGAGAGGAGAGGAGGAGAGGGGTGACCTTACCAGTCCCCTGAGAGAGAGGGGATGGGGGTGACCTTACCAGTCCCCTGAGAGAGAGGGGATGGGGGTGACCTTACCAGTCCCCTGAGAGAGGAGAGGAGGAGAGGGGTGACCTTACCAGTCCCCTGAGAGAGGAGAGAAGGAAAGGGGATAGGGGTGACCTTATCAGTCCCCTGAGAGAGAGGAGGAGAGGGGATAGGGGTGACCTTATCAGTCCCCTGAGAGGAGAGGAGGAAAGGGGTGACCTTACCAGTCCCCTGATAGAGGGGAGGGAGAGTAGAGTGATGTTGCTGTCTGGATCCAAACACCCAGCAGTACATGGAAACCCTCTCCAGTAGAGAGGGAGAGGGATCAAGACGAAGGGAGGAGGTGTGTGTGTGTGTGTGTGTGTGTGTGTACAGTAAAGTCAGTGGGTTCGCTTATGAAACAATGTCACATGCAGACACACAGCTGGTATCAAGCAGATCACTGTAGAAATAACAGATGTTTAGTTGTATGTGAGTGCTTGTTGCTGTGTATGTGTTGCTTTGTAATTGCGTGTACATTTGGCTCTAGCGTTTTTGAACAATTTTAAGCTACAAAATATAATGACCTTATTCCTGAAAAGCTACGACTCAGGAACACACACCTGTTTCTTCTGGCTGATTCTCTCTCTGTGTCACGCCCTGACCTGAGAGAGCCGTTTTTCTCTGTTTGGTTAGGTCAGGGTGTGATATGGGGTGGGCATTCTATGTCATTATATATCTTTGTTTTGGCCGAGTATGGTTTCCAATCAGAGGCAGCTGTCTATCGTTGTCTCTGATTGGGAATCATACTTAGGCAGCCTTTTCCCCACCTGTGTTTGTGGGTAATTATTATTTCTGTGAGTGTTTTGTGTGTGTTTCAGTTGCGTCACGTTCATTTCTGTTTATCCTGTTTATTGTTTTGTTCGGTTTCATGTAAAATAAAGGATGTGGAATTACCGGCACGCTGCGCCTTGGCTGATTTATGACAGGGAATTTGAGGACAGGGAACGTGACAGAATTACCCACCACAAGAAGGCCAAGCAGCGTGCGCTTACTGGGAAGACGAGCTGGACCGGGGAGAATCAACAACGACGGAAACACGAGAGGCAGCCCCCAAAAAATATTTGTGTGGGGGGGGGGGGGGCACACAGGGACATTGGCTAAGTCAGGGTGGAGACCTGAGCTAACTCCGCGTGCTTACCGTGGGGAGCGAGTGACTGAGCAAGCACCGTGGTATGCGGTGATGCGCACTGTGTCGCCAGTGCGCATTCATAGCCCGGTGCGCTCTGTGCCAGTGCCCCCCATTTGCCAGGCTAGAGTTAGCATTCAGCCAGGAAGGGTGGTGCCAGCTCAGCGCTCCTGGTCTCCAGTGCGTCTCCCCAGTCCGATGAGACCGGTTCTAGCTCCACGTAAGAAGCCTCCAGTGATGATCCATGGTCCGAAGCCTCCAGTGATGATCCATGGCACGGAGCCTTCGGCGGCCATCTGCGGTCCAGAGTCTCTGGCGGCGGTCTGCGGTCCAGAGTCTCTGGCTGCGGTCCAGAGTCTCTGGCTGCGGTCTGCGGTCCAGAAATACAAAAGCGGAGGGATCAGCGGGCGGAGCGGGGGCTACGCCCCGGACCGGAGCCGCCACCAAGTATAGATGCCCACCCGGACCCTCAACTATAGGTTCAGGTTTGCGGCCGGGAGTCCGCACCTTTGGGGAGGGGGGGGGGTACTGTCACGCCCTGACCTGAGAGAGCCGCTTTTCTCTGTTTGGTTAGGTCAGGGTGTGATATGGGGTGGGCATTCTATGTCAATATATATCTTTGTTTTGGCCGAGTATGGTTTCCAATCAGAGGCAGCTGTCTATCGTTGTCTCTGATTGGGAATCATACTTAGGCAGCCTTTCCCCCACCTGTGTTTGTGGGTAATTATTATTTCTGTGAGTGTTTTGTGTGTGTTTCAGTTGCGTCACGTTCATTTCTGTTTATCCTGTTTATTGTTTTGTTCGGTTTCACGTAAAATAAAGGATGTGGAATTACCGGCACGCTGATGACAGGGAGTTTGAGGACAGTGAACGTGACACTCTCATTCTCACAACAACCACAAAAAATGATGACTGAGTAAATGTATACTTCCTTCAGACTGGAACTTGACAGTACCAGATTGGACAAATCTTTGGGTTTATTTATTGAGATTCTTTCATTTTTCAGCTGGTTTTAAAATAACCTAATTATTACTTTTTTTCCAGAAGGTTTTAATAGTTGTTTAAATCAAAAATAATAACGATGAGCTCATTTTTTTTTCCTTTTTGGTTTCACTTCGACTCACGTTAGCGCTCTCCTCTTCGTTGCTAATTACTTTTTAGATTTAATTACTAGAAAATGGCTTTATTTGTGTGTGTTTTTGTTTTTTAATACAGTTCTTCTGAAGAATAATTGCACGTGGAAAATGTCAGGCAATTAACCTTTTTTACATCTGGTCCCCTTAACAATGTAGCTGAATAGTCCTGATCTACACTGTCTTGCTTTGTCTCGCTCTGTCTCGCTCTGTCTGTCTGTGGTAAAAATAAAGAAAAACCCTGAAATGAGTAGATTGACCGGTAGTGTAGTGATGTCCCCCCCCCTAGGGTGAGGTAGTGATTTCCCCCCCCCCCCCAGGGTGAGGTAGTGATGTCCCCCCCCCCAGGGTGAGGTAGTGATGTCCCACCCCCCCTAGGGTGAGGTAGTGATGTCCCACCCCCCCTAGGGTGAGGTAGTGATGTCCCCCCCTAGGGTGAGGTAGCGATGTCCCCACCCCCCCTAGGGTGAGGTAGTGATGTCCCACCCCCCCCTAGGGTGAGGTAGTGATGTCCCCCCCTAGGGTGAGGTAGTGATGTCCCCCCCTAGGGTGAGGTAGTGATGTCCCCCCCCCTAGGGTGAGGTAGTGATGTCCCACCCCCCCTAGGGTGAGGTAGTGGTGTCCCCCCCCCTAGGGTGAGGTAGTGATGTCCCCCCCCCCCCAGGGTGAGGTAGTGATGTCCCCCCCCAGGGTGAGGTAGTGATGTCCCCCCCCAGGGTGAGGTAGTGATGTCCCACCCCCCTAGGGTGAGGTAGTGATGTCCCACCCCCCTAGGGTGAGGTAGTGGTGTCCCCCCCTCCCCCAGGGTGAGGTAGTGATGTCCCCCCCCTCCCCCAGGGTGAGGTAGTGATGTCCCCCCCCTGGGGTGAGGTAGTGATGTCCCCCCCCTAGGGTGAGGTAGTGATGTCCCCCCCCTAGGGTGAGGTAGTGATGTCCCCCCCCCAGGGTGAGGTAGTGATGCCCCCCCTAGGGTGAGGTAGTGATGTCCCCCCCCTAGGGTGAGGTAGTGATGTCCCCCCCCTAGGTGAGGTAGTGATGTCGTCCCCCCCTAGGGTGAGGTAGTGATGTCCCCCCCCCAGGGTGAGGTAGTGATGCCCCCCCTAGGGTGAGGTAGTGATGTCCCCCCCCCTAGGGTGAGGTAGTGATGTGTCCCCCCCCTAGGGTGAGGTAGTGATGTGTCCCCCCCCTAGGGTGAGGTAGTGATGTCCCCCCCTAGGGTGAGGTAGTGATGTCCCCCCCCCCTAGGGTGAGGTAGTGATGTCCCCCCCCCCCTAGGGTGAGGTAGTGATGTCCCCCCCCTAGGATGAGGTAGTGATGTCCCCCCCCTAGGGTGAGGTAGTGATGTTCCCCCCCTCCCCCAGGGTGAGGTAGTGATGTCCCCCCCCCAGGGTGAGGTAGTGATGTCCCACCCCCCTAGGGTGAGGTAGTGATGTCCCCCCCCCTAGGGTGAGGTAGTGATGTCCCCCCCCCCCCTAGGGTGAGGTAGTGATGCCCCCCCCAGGGTGAGGTAGTGATAATAACACATGGAGTAACCAAAAAATGTGTTAAACAAATCAAAATATAATTTATATTTGAGATACTTCAATGTAGCCACCCTTTGCCTTGATGGCAGCTTTGCACAGTCTTGGCATTCTCTCAACCAGCTTCAAGAGGTAGTCACCTGGAATGCAATTCAATTAACAGGTGTACCTTGTTAAAAGTGAATTTGTGGAATTTCTTTCCTTCTTAATGCGTTTGAGCCAATCAGTTGTGTTGTGACAAGGTAGGGTTGGTATACAGAAGACCAAGTCCATATTATAGCAAGAACAGCTCAAATAAGCAAAGAGAAATGACAGTCCATCATTACTTTAAGACATGAAGGTCAGTCAATACGGAAAAATTCTGTGCTTCTACACCTGCATTGCTTGCTGTTTGGGGTTTTAGGCTGGGTTTCTGTACAGCACTTTGAGATATCAGCTGATGTAAAGAGGGCGTTATAAATACATTTAATTGATTGATGTCCCATTCCCTAGTGTGATATATTTATGCCCCATTCCATTGGGTTACTTATCTCTCCTTACCATTAGATGCTCTGTTTTTCGAGGGCCAGTCCTCCACCGAGGGCCACTCGAAAATGAGGGGGAGCTAAAGGGGGGTATTGGATGAAAATAGCTAACTACATATCATCAAGCAATGTTCCTGTCCTAAGCATGACACATTCACATATACTGCAGTTATTGTGTGTGTGTGTGTGTGTGTGTGTGTGTGTCTAGCCTGGAGGTTCATATTAGGAGACGGTGGAAGCAGTGGCAGTTCTATCTGATGTTATCCATACACAGCCCCATTCTGAAGACCACGGGTTGAAATGCGTTTATGCAAAACAGGCCGAGGCGTCTTATGCACTGACTCACTGACTCACTAACTCACTGACTCACTGACTCACTGACTCACTAACTCACTGACTCACTAACTCACTGACTCACTAACTCACTGACTCACTGACTCACTAACTCACTAACTCACTAACTCACTGACTCACTGACTCACTGACTCTCTCTCACATTTACTCACTCACTGACTCTCTCTCTCACTCACTGACTCTCTCTCACACTTACTCACTCACTGACTCTCTCTCTCTCTCTCTCACTCACTGACTCTCTCTCTCTCTCTCTCACTCACTGACTCTCTCTCACACTTACTCACTCACTGACTCTCTCTCACACTTACTCACTCACTGTCTCTCTCTCACTCACTGACTCTCTCTCACACTTACTCACTCACTGACTCTCTCTCACACTTACTCACTCACTGACTCTCTCTCACACTCACTGACTCTCTCTCACACTTACTCACTCACTGACTCTCTCTCTCTCTCACTCACTGACTCTCTCTCACACTGACTCACTCACTGACTCTCTCTCTCACTAACTCACTGACTCTCTCTCTCACTCACTGACTCTCTCTCACACTTACTCACTCACTGACTCTCTCTCTCACTCACTGACTCTCTCTCACACTTACTCACTCACTGACTCTCTCTCTCTCTCTCTCACTCACTGACTCTCTCTCTCTCTCTCTCACTCACTGACTCTCTCTCACACTTACTCACTCACTGACTCTCTCTCACACTTACTCACTCACTGACTCTCTCTCACACTTACTCACTCACTGACTCTCTCTCACACTTACTCACTCACTGACTCTCTCTCTCACTTACTCACTCACTGACTCTCTCTCTCTCTCTCTCACTCACTGACTCTCTCTCTCTCTCTCTCACTCACTGACTCTCTCTCTCTCTCTCTCTCTCTCTCTCTCTCTCTCTCTCTCTCTCTCTCTCTCTCTCTCTCTCTCTCTCTCTCTCTGTCTCACTCACTGACTCTCTCTCTCACTCACTGACTCTCTCTCTTTCTCTCTCTCTCTCTCTCTCTCTCTCTCTCTCTCTCTCCTACCCCCTCTCTCTTTCCTACCCCCTCTCTCTCTCCTACCCCTCTCTCTCTGTCTCACTCACTGACTCTCTCTCTCACTGACTCTCTCTCTCACTGACTCTCTCTCTCTCTCTCTCACTGACTCTCTCTCTCTCTCTCACTGACTCTCTCTCTCTCTCTCTCTCTCACTGACTCACTGATTCTCTCTCTCTCACTCACTCACTGAAACTCACTCACTCACTCACTCTGACACACACAATTCCTATACACAAACACTAGTGGCTTTTTTCAGGATTTTCTTTTGCTGTGGCTTTTTGGTCACAACTGTGTGTTTATTGCATACCCTTGTTGTTGTTGTTGTTGTGAGCTAATTCAAACAGGGTCTTTGAAGCTAGATATACAGTACCTGTCAAGTTTGGACACACCCACTCATTCTTTATTGTTACTATTTTCTACATTATATAGTAATAGTGAAGACATGAAATAACACATTTAGAATCATGTAGTAACCAAAAACAAACCAAAATATAATTTATATTTGAGATAATTCAAAGTAGCCACCCTTTGCCTTGATGACAGCTTTGCACACTCTTGGCATTCTCTCAACCAGCTTTATGAGGAAGTCACCTGGAATGCATTTCAATTCACAGGTGTGCCTTGTTAAAAGTTAATTTGTGGCATTTTTTCCCTTCTTAATGCGTTTGAGCCAATCAGTTGTGCTGTGACAAGGTGGGGGGGTATACAGAAGATAGCCCTATTTGGTAAAATACCAAATCCATATTATGTAAAGAACAGCACAAATAAGCAAAGAGAAACGACGGTCCATCATTACTTTAAGATATGAAGGTCATTCAATCAGGAACATTTCAAGGACTTTGAACGTTTCTTCAAGTGAAGTCACAAAAACCATCAACCACTATGATGAAACTGCCTCTAATGAGGACCGCCACAGGAAAGGAAGTCCCAGAGTTTCCTCTGCTGCAGAGGATAAATTCATTAGAGTTACCAGCCTCAGAAATTGCAGCCCAAATAAATGCTTCACAAAGGTCAAGTAACAGACACATCTCAACATCAACTGCTTAGAGGAGACTGTGTGAATCAGGCCTTCATGGTCAAATTGCTGCAAAGAGACCACTACTAAAGGACACCAACAATAAGAAGAGACTTGCTTGGGCCAACAAACAGAAGCAATGGACATTAGACCGGTGGAAATCTGTCCTTTGGTCTGATAAGTCCAAATTTGAGATTTTGGGTTCCAACCGCCGTGTCTTTGTGAGATACAGAGTAGGTGAACGGATTATCTCCGCATGTGTGGTTCCCACCGTGAAGCAGGGAGGAGGAGGTGTGAGGGTGCGTTGCTGGTGACACTGTCTGAGATTTATTTAGATTAAGGCACACTTAACCAGCATGGCTACCACAGCATTCTGCAGCGATACGCCATCCCATCTGGTTTGCGCTTAGTGGGACTATCATTTGTTTTTCAACAGGACAATGACCCAAAACACACCTCCAGGCTGTGTAAGGGCTATTTGACCAAGAAGGAGAGTGATGGAGTGCTGCATCAGATGACCTGGCCTCCACAATCACACAACCTCAACCCAATTGAGATGGTTTGGGAAGAGTTGGACCGCAGAGTGAAGGTAAAGCAGCCAACAAGTGCTCAGCATATGTGGAAACTCCTTCAAGACTGTTGGAAAAGCATTCCAGGTTAAGCTGGTTGAGAGAATGCCAAGAGTGTTGAAAGCTGTCATCAAGGCAAAGGGCGGCTACTTTGAAGAATCTCAAATATAAAATATATTTTGATTTGTTGAACACTTTTTTTGGGTTACTACATGATTCCATGTGTGTTATTTAATAGTTTTCATGTCTTCACTATTATTCTACAGTGTAGAAAATAGTAAAATAAAGAAAACCTCTTGAATGAGTAGGTGTGTCCACTTTTGACTGGTACTGTATGGGTGTGTGTGTGTGTGTGTGTGCGTGTGTGCCAGTCTGTAGGCTACTGATCGTTAGGGAACGAGTCGTGCAGATGGTGCCAGTCTGTAGGCTACTGATCGTTAGGGAACGAGTCGTGCAGATGGGGCCAGTCTCTAGGCTACTGATCGTTAGGGAACGAGTCGTGCAGATGGGGCCAGTCTGTAGGCTACTGATCGTTAGGGAACGAGTCGTGCAGATGGGGCCAGTCTGTAGGCTACTGATCGTTAGGGAACGAGTCGTGCAGATGGTACCAGTCTGTAGGCTACTGATCGTTAGGGAACGAGTCGTGCAGATGGGGCCAGTCTGTAGGCTACTGATCGTTAGGGAACGAGTCGTGCAGATGGTGCCAGTCTGTAGGCTACTGATCGTTAGGGAACGAGTCGTGCAGATGGTGCCAGTCTGTAGGCTACTGATCGTTAGGGAACGAGTCGTGCAGATGGTGCCAGTCTGTAGGCTACTGATCGTTAGGGAACGAGTCGTGCAGATGGGGCCAGTCTGTAGGCTACTGATCGTTAGGGAACGAGTCGTGCAGATGGGGACAGTCTGTAGGCTACTGATCGTTAGGGAACGAGTCGTGCAGATGGGGACAGTCTGTAGGCTACTGATCGTTAGGGAACGAGTCGTGCAGATGGGGACAGTCTGTAGGCTACTGATCGTTAGGGAACGAGTCGTGCAGATGGTGCCAGTCTGTAGGCTACTGATCGTTAGGGAACGAGTCGTGCAGATGGGGCCAGTCTGTAGGCTACTGATCGTTAGGGAACGAGTCGTGCAGATGGGGCCAGTCTGTAGGCTACTGATCGTTAGGGAACGAGTCGTGCAGATGGGGCCAGTCTGTAGGCTACTGATCGTTAGGGAACGAGTCGTGCAGATGGGGCCAGTCTGTAGGCTACTGATCGTTAGGGAACGAGTCGTGCAGATGGTGCCAGTCTGTAGGCTACTGATCATTAGGGAACGAGTCGTGCAGATGGGGCCAGTCTGTAGGCTACTGATCGTTAGGGAACGAGTCGTGCAGATGGTGCTAGTCTGTAGGCTACTGATCGTTAGGGAACGAGTCCTGCAGATGTCTCTTAATGTGCGTACAGGGAATCAACAGGTGGCATGACACATGGAGATATGGACAGACCGGCGAATGTATGGACACATCTGAAAAAATATATATATATATTTTTTCAGATGTGTCCATACATTACATTCGCCGGTCTCGTTCCCTAAAGATCAGTAGCCTACAGACTAGCACCATCTGCACGACTCCTTCCTTAAAACGATCAGTAGCTTACAGACCGGCACCATCTATAATTGGAACTACATCAAGGTATGGAAACGCCGGGCTAAGTTGGGTTTGCATTGGAAAAATATTATGGGACGCTCCATTTCCATATCACAATGGAGTTTCTGTTACAAATGATGTACGTTTTTTTCCGTGGTGTTTTTGTGTCGATGGTCTCTGATGATGGACGGTGTGCACACACACACCGTAAGAGTGTAGCTTTTAAAATAGACTGTGATCTCACTCTGTTTCATGTCTTTGTTAGTAAAACGGTTCTACATATCAGAGAGTTGGCCTTTTTTAATTCGACTGTGTCCGGCTTCGTGACAGACCGGGATTTTGATCCGAATGCTCTGAATCATCTCTTTGGCAATAATAACATGACTGTGTATGAGAAACAGCTTCACAGATGATTCCATTATGATTTCAATATGATTCACACACCCCTCCCAAATGTCTGTGTCCCTATGGGCCCTGGTCAAAAGTAGTGCACTATATAGGGAGTAGGGTGCCATAGGGCTCTGGTCTAAAGTAGTGCACTATATAGGGAATAGGGTTCCATAGGGCCCTGGTCAAATGTAGTGCACTATATAGGGATAAGGGTGCCATTTGGGACGTTGCCATGGTGATTAACTCATCAGCCATCAGTCTCTGTCAGTCACATCTCCCTTAGACTCTGTGTGTGTTTTCTCTCTCTCTCTCTCTCTCTCTCTCTCT